>NW_027226814.1:0-33369 GCF_037783145.1 Equus przewalskii
TGTGGGGCCCAACTCGCCCTTTGTTAAGAAGCCTGCACGTTGTGCCTTTCAGCTCTAGGGCAATGTGGCACACCCAGGGCAGAAGTTCTACTTCAGCCAGACCAGGCCTGCAAAGAAACTTCGTTTCACAGGCCTTTGTAAGAGATGTTCCCGGTAGGCTGTAAGAGCACTGTGCAGAGAGAGTTCTTTCTTAGCTTCCCAAAGAGCTGGAAGCAAGATGCTCTGGGGCCCAACTCGCCCTTTGGAAAGAAGCCTGCACGTTGTGCCTTTCAGCTCTAGGGCAATGTGGCACACCCAGGGCAGAAGTTCTACTTCAGCCAGATCAGGCCTGCAAAGAAACTGCATTTCACAGGCCTTTGTAAGAGATGTTCCCGGGAGGCTGTATGAGCACTGTGCAGAGCGAGTTGTTTCTCAGCTTCCCAAAGAGCTGGAAGCAAGATGCTGTGGGGCCCAACTCGCCCTTTGTTAAGAAGCCTGCACGTTGTGCCTTTCAGCTCTAGGGCAATGTGGCACACCCAGGGCAGAAATTCTACTTCAGCCAGATCAGGCCTGCAAAGAAACTGTGTTTCACAGGCCTTTGTAAGAGATGTTCCCGGTAGGCTGTAAGAGCACTGTGCACAGCGAGTTGTTTCTTAGCTTCCCAAAGAGCTGGAAGCAAGATGCTCTGGGGCCCAACTCGCCCTTTGTTAAGAAGCCTGCACGTTGTGCCTTTCAGCTCTAGAGCAAAGTGGCACACCCAGCTCAGAAGTTCTACTTCAGCCAGAGCAGGCCTGCAAAGAAACTGCGTTTCACAGGCCTTTGTAAGAGATGTTCCCGGTAGGCTGTAAGAGCACTGTGCAGAGCGAGTTGTTTCTTAGCTTCCCAAAGAGCTGGAAGCAAGATGCTCTGGGGCCCAACTCGCCCTTTGTTAAGAAGCCTGCACGTTGTGCCTTTCAGCTCTAGGGCAATGTGACACACCCAGGGCAGAAGTTCTACTTCAGCCAGATCAGGCCTGCAAAGAAACTGCGTTTCACAGGCCTCTGTAAGAGATGTTCCCGGTAGGCTGTAAGAGCACTGTGCAGAGCGAGTTGTTTCTTAGCTTCCCAAAGAGCTGGAAGCAAGATGCTCTGGGGGCCAACTCGCCCTTTGTTAAGAAGCCTGCACGTTGTGCCTTTCAGCTCTAGGGCAATGTGGCACACCCAGGGCAGAAATTCTACTTCAGCCAGATCAGGCCTGTAAAGAAACTGCATTTCACAGGCCTTTGTAAGAGATGTTCTCGGTAGGCTGTAAGAGCAGTGTGCATAGCGAGTTGTTTCTTAGCTTCGCAAAGAGCTTGAAGCAATATGCTGTGGGGCCCAACTCGCCCTTTGTTAAGAAGCCTGCACGTTGTGCCTTTCAGCTCTAGGGCAATGTGGCACACCCAGGGCAGAAGTTCTACTTCAGCCAGACCAGGCCTGCAAAGAAACTTCGTTTCACAGGCCTTTGTAAGAGATGTTCCCGGTAGGCTGTAAGAGCACTGTGCAGAGAGAGTTCTTTCTTAGCTTCCCAAAGAGCTGGAAGCAAGATGCTCTGGGGCCCAACTCGCCCTTTGGAAAGAAGCCTGCACGTTGTGCCTTTCAGCTCTAGGGCAATGTGGCACACCCAGGGCAGAAGTTCTACTTCAGCCAGATCAGGCCTGCAAAGAAACTGCATTTCACAGGCCTTTGTAAGAGATGTTCTCGGTAGGCTGTAAGGGCAGTGTGCATAGCGAGTTGTTTCTTAGCTTCCCAAAGAGCTTGAAGCAATATGCTGTGGGGCGCAACTCGCCCTTTTTTAAGAAGCCTGCACGTTGTGCCTTTCAGCTCTAGGGCAATGTGGCACACCCAGGGCAGAAGTTCTACTTCAGCCAGATCAGGCCTGCAAAGAAACTGCGTTTCACAGGCCTTTGTAAGAGATGTTCCCGGTAGGCAGTAAGAGCACTGTGCAGAGCGAGTTGTTTCTTAGCTTCCCAAAGAGCTGGAAGCAAGATGCTCTGGGGCCCAATTCGCCCTTTGGTAAGAAGCCTGCATGTTGTGCCTTTCAGCTCTAGGGCAATGCGGAACACCCAGGGCAGAAGTTCTACTTCAGCCAGATCAGGCCTGCAAAGAAACTGCGTTTCACAGGCCTTTGTAAGAGATGTTCCCGGTAGGCTGTAAGAGCACTGTGCAGAGCGAGTTGTTTCTTAGCTTCCCAAAGAGCTGGAAGGAAGATGCTGTGGGGCCCAACTCGCCCTTTGTTAAGAAGCCTGCACGTTGTGCCTTTCAGCTCTAGGGCAATGTGGCACACCCAGGGCAGAAGTTCTACTTCAGCCAGATCAGGACTGCAAAGAAACTGCGTTTCACAGGCCTCTGTAAGAGATGTTGCCGGTAGGCTGTAAGAGCACTGTGCAGAGCGAGTTGTTTCTTAGCTTCCCAAAGAGCTGGAAGCAAGATGCTCTGGGGCCCAACTCGCCCTTTGTTAAGAAGCCTGCACGTTGTGCCTTTCAGCTCTAGGGCAATGTGGCACACCCACGGCAGAAGTTCTACTTCAGCCAGATCAGGCCTGCAAAGAAACTGCATTTCACAGGCCTTTGTAAGAGATGTTCTCGGTAGCCTGTAAGAGCAGTGTGCATAGCGAGTTGTTTCTTAGCTTCCCAAAGAGCTTGAAGCAATATGCTGTGGGGCCCAACTCGCCCTTTGTTAAGAAGCCTGCACGTTGTGCCTTTCAGGTCTAGGCCAATGTGGCACACCCAGGGCAGAAGTTCTACTTCAGCCAGATCATGCCTGCAAAGAAACTGCGTTTCACAGGCCTTTGTAAGAGATGTTCCCGGTAGGCTGTAAGAGCACTGTGCAGAGCGAGTTGTTTGTTAGCTTCCCAAAGAGCTGGAAGCAAGATGCTCTGGGGCCCAATTCGCCCTTTGGTAAGAAGCCTGCACGTTGTGCCTTTCAGCTCTAGGGCAATGTGGCACACCCAGGGCAGAAGTTCTACTTCAGCCAGATCAGGCCTGCAAAGAAAGTGCGTTTCACAGGCCTTTGTAAGAGATGTTCCCGGTAGGCTGTAAGAGCACTGTGCAGAGCGAGTTGTTTCTTAGCTTCCCAAAGAGCTGGAAGCAAGATGCTCTGGGGCCCAATTCGCCCTTTGTTAAGAAGCCTGCACGTTGTGCCTTTCAGCTCTAGGGCAATGTGGCACACCCACGGCAGAAGTTCTACTTCAGCCAGATCAGGCCTGCAAAGAAACTGCATTTCACAGGCCTTTGTAAGAGATGTTCCCGGGAGGCTGTATGAGCACTGTGCAGAGCGAGTTGTTTCTCAGCTTCCCAAAGAGCTGGAAGCAAGATGCTGTGGGGCCCAACTCGCCCTTTGTTAAGAAGCCTGCACGTTGTGCCTTTCAGCTCTAGGGCAATGTGGCACACCCAGGGCAGAAATTCTACTTCAGCCAGATCAGGCCTGCAAAGAAACTGTGTTTCACAGGCCTTTGTAAGAGATGTTCCCGGTAGGCTGTAAGAGCACTGTGCACAGCGAGTTGTTTCTTAGCTTCCCAAAGAGCTGGAAGCAAGATGCTCTGGGGCCCAACTCGCCCTTTGTTAAGAAGCCTGCACGTTGTGCCTTTCAGCTCTAGAGCAAAGTGGCACACCCAGCTCAGAAGTTCTACTTCAGCCAGAGCAGGCCTGCAAAGAAACTGCGTTTCACAGGACTTTGTAAGAGATGTTCCCGGTAGGCTGTAAGAGCACTGTGCAGAGCGAGTTGTTTCTTAGCTTCCCAAAGAGCTGGAAGCAAGATGCTCTGGGGCCCAACTCGCCCTTTGTTAAGAAGCCTGCACGTTGTGCCTTTCAGCTCTAGGGCAATGTGACACACCCAGGGCAGAAGTTCTACTTCAGCCAGATCAGGCCTGCAAAGAAACTGCGTTTCACAGGCCTCTGTAAGAGATGTTCCCGGTAGGCTGTAAGAGCACTGTGCAGAGCGAGTTGTTTCTTAGCTTCCCAAAGAGCTGGAAGCAAGATGCTCTGGGGCCCAACTCGCCCTTTGTTAAGAAGCCTGCACGTTGTGCCTTTCAGCTCTAGGGCAATGTGGCACACCCAGGGCAGAAATTCTACTTCAGCCAGATCAGGCCTGTAAAGAAACTGCATTTCACAGGCCTTTGTAAGAGATGTTCTCGGTAGGCTGTAAGAGCAGTGTGCATAGCGAGTTGTTTCTTAGCTTCGCAAAGAGCTTGAAGCAATATGCTGTGGGGCCCAACTCGCCCTTTGTTAAGAAGCCTGCACGTTGTGCCTTTCAGCTCTAGGGCAATGTGGCACACCCAGGGCAGAAGTTCTACTTCAGCCAGACCAGGCCTGCAAAGAAACTTCGTTTCACAGGCCTTTGTAAGAGATGTTCCCGGTAGGCTGTAAGAGCACTGTGCAGAGAGAGTTCTTTCTTAGCTTCCCAAAGAGCTGGAAGCAAGATGCTCTGGGGCCCAACTCGCCCTTTGGAAAGAAGCCTGCACGTTGTGCCTTTCAGCTCTAGGGCAATGTGGCACACCCAGGGCAGAAGTTCTACTTCAGCCAGATCAGGCCTGCAAAGAAACTGCATTTCACAGGCCTTTGTAAGAGATGTTCTCGGTAGGCTGTAAGGGCAGTGTGCATAGCGAGTTGTTTCTTAGCTTCCCAAAGAGCTTGAAGCAATATGCTGTGGGGCGCAACTCGCCCTTTTTTAAGAAGCCTGCACGTTGTGCCTTTCAGCTCTAGGGCAATGTGGCACACCCAGGGCAGAAGTTCTACTTCAGCCAGATCAGGCCTGCAAAGAAACTGCGTTTCACAGGCCTTTGTAAGAGATGTTCCCGGTAGGCAGTAAGAGCACTGTGCAGAGCGAGTTGTTTCTTAGCTTCCCAAAGAGCTGGAAGCAAGATGCTCTGGGGCCCAATTCGCCCTTTGGTAAGAAGCCTGCATGTTGTGCCTTTCAGCTCTAGGGCAATGCGGAACACCCAGGGCAGAAGTTCTACTTCAGCCAGATCAGGCCTGCAAAGAAACTGCGTTTCACAGGCCTTTGTAAGAGATGTTCCCGGTAGGCTGTAAGAGCACTGTGCAGAGCGAGTTGTTTCTTAGCTTCCCAAAGAGCTGGAAGGAAGATGCTGTGGGGCCCAACTCGCCCTTTGTTAAGAAGCCTGCACGTTGTGCCTTTCAGCTCTAGGGCAATGTGGCACACCCAGGGCAGAAGTTCTACTTCAGCCAGATCAGGACTGCAAAGAAACTGCGTTTCACAGGCCTCTGTAAGAGATGTTGCCGGTAGGCTGTAAGAGCACTGTGCAGAGCGAGTTGTTTCTTAGCTTCCCAAAGAGCTGGAAGCAAGATGCTCTGGGGCCCAACTCGCCCTTTGTTAAGAAGCCTGCACGTTGTGCCTTTCAGCTCTAGGGCAATGTGGCACACCCACGGCAGAAGTTCTACTTCAGCCAGATCAGGCCTGCAAAGAAACTGCATTTCACAGGCCTTTGTAAGAGATGTTCTCGGTAGCCTGTAAGAGCAGTGTGCATAGCGAGTTGTTTCTTAGCTTCCCAAAGAGCTTGAAGCAATATGCTGTGGGGCCCAACTCGCCCTTTGTTAAGAAGCCTGCACGTTGTGCCTTTCAGCTCTAGGACAATGTGGCACACCCAGGCCAGAAGTTCTACTTCAGCCAGATCAGGCCTGCAAAGAAACTGCGTTTCACAGGCCTCTGTAAGAGATGTTGCCGGTAGGCTGTAAGAGCACTGTGCAGAGCGAGTTGTTTCTTAGCTTCCCAAAGAGCTGGAAGCAAGATGCTCTGGAGCCCAACTCGCCCTTTGTTAAGAAGCCTGCACGTTGTGCCTTTCAGCTCTAGGGCAATGTGGCACACCCACGGCAGAAGTTCTACTTCAGCCAGATCAGGCATGCAAAGAAACTGCATTTCACAGGCCTTTGTAAGAGATGTTCTCGGTAGCCTGTAAGAGCAGTGTGCATAGCGAGTTGTTTCTTAGCTTCCCAAAGAGCTTGAAGCAATATGCTGTGGGGCCCAACTCTCCCTTTGTTAAGAAGCCTGCACGTTGTGCCTTTCAGCTCTAGGGCAATGTGGCACACCCAGGGCAGAAGTTCTACTTCAGCCAGATCATGCCTGCAAAGAAACTGCGTTTCACAGGCCTTTGTAAGAGATGTTCCCGGTAGGCTGTAAGAGCACTGTGCAGAGCGAGTTGTTTGTTAGCTTCCCAAAGAGCTGGAAGCAAGATGCTCTGGGGCCCAATTCGCCCTTTGGTAAGAAGCCTGCACGTTGTGCCTTTCAGCTCTAGGGCAATGTGGCACACCCAGGGCAGAAGTTCTACTTCAGCCAGATCAGGCCTGCAAAGAAACTCCGTTTCACAGGCCTCTGTAAGAGATGATGCCGGTAGGCTGTAAGAGCACTGTGCAGAGCGAGTTGTTTCTTAGCTTCCCAAAGAGCTGGAAGCAAGATGCTCTGGGGCCCAACTCGCCCTTTGTTAAGAAGCCTCCACGTTGTGCCTTTCAGCTCTAGGGCAATGTGGCACCCCACGGCAGAAGTTCTACTTCAGCCAGATCAGGCCTGTAAAGAAACTGCATTTTACAGGCCTTGGTAAGAGATGTTCTCGGTAGGCTGTAAGAGCAGTGTGCATAGCGAGTTGTTTCTTAGCTTCGCAAAGAGCTTGAAGCAATATGCTGTGGGGCCCAACTCGCCCTTTGTTAAGAAGCCGGCACGTTGTGCCTTTCAGCTCTAGGGCAATGTGGCACACCCAGGGCAGAAGTTCTACTTCAGCCAGATCAGGCCTGCAAAGAAACTGCGTTTCACAGGCCTCTGTAAGAGATGCTGCCGGTAGGCTGTAAGAGCACTGTGCAGAGCGAGTTGTTTCTTAGCTTCCCAAAGAGCTGGAAGCAAGATGCTCTGGGGCCCAACTCGCCCTTTGTTAAGAAGCCTGCACGTTGTGCCTTTCAGCTCTAGGGCAATGTGGCACACCCACGGCAGAAGTTCTACTTCAGCCAGATCAGGCCTGCAAAGAAACCGCATTTCACAGGCCTTTGTAAGAGATGTTCTCGGTAGGCTGTAAGAGCACTGTGCAGAGCGAGTTGTTTCTTAGCTTCCCAAAGAGCTTGAAGCAATATGCTGTGGGGCGCAACTCGCCCTTTTTTAAGAAGCCTGCACGTTGTGCCTTTCAGCTCTAGGGCAATGTGGCACACCCAGGGCAGAAGTTCTACTTCAGCCAGATCAGGCCTGCAAAGAAAGTGCGTTTCACAGGCCTTTGTAAGAGATGTTCCCGGTAGGCTGTAAGAGCACTGTGCAGAGCGAGTTGTTTGTTAGCTTCCCAAAGAGCTGGAAGCAAGATGCTCTGGGGCCCAATTCGCCCTTTGGTAAGAAGCCTGCATGTTGTGCCTTTCAGCTCTAGGGCAATGTGGCACACCCAGGGCAGAAGTTCTACTTCAGCCAGATCAGGCCTGCAAAGAAACTGCGTTTCACAGGCCTCTGTAAGAGATGTTCCTTGTAGGCTGTAAGAGCACTGTGCAGAGCGAGTTGTTTCTTAGCTTCCCAAAGTGCTGGAAGCGAGATGCTCTGGGGCCCAATTCGCCCTTTGTTAAGAAGCCTGCACGTTGCGCCTTTCAGCTCTAGGGCAATGTGGCACACCCAGGGCAGAAGTTCTACTTCAGCCAGATCAGGCCTGCAAAGAAACTGCGTTTCACAGGCCTTTGTAAGAGATGTTCCCGTTAGGCTGTAAGAGCACTGTGCAGAGCGAGTTGTTTCTCAGCTTCCCAAAGAGCTGGAAGCAAGATGCTCTGGGGCCCAACTCGCCCTTTGTTAAGAAGCCTGCACGTTGTGCCTTTCAGCTCTAGGGCAATGTGGCACACCCAGGGCAGAAGTTCTACTTCAGCCAGATCAGGCCTGCAAAGAAACTGTGTTTCACAGGCCTTTGCAAGCGATGTTCCCGGTAGGCTGTAAGAGCAGTGTGCAGAGCGAGTTGTTTCTTAGCTTCCCAAAGAGCTGAAAGCAAGATGCTCTGGGGCCCAACTCGCCCTTTGTTAAGAAGCCTGCACGTTGTGCCTTTCAGCTCTAGGGCAATGTGGCACACCCAGGGCAGAAGTTCTACTTCAGCCAGATCAGGCCTGCAAAGAAACTTCGTTTCACAGGCCTTTGTAAGAGATGTTCCCGGTAGGCTGTAAGAGCACTGTGCAGAGCGAGTTGTTTCTTAGCTTCCCAAAGAGCTGGAAGCAAGATGCTGTGGGGCCCAACTCGCCCTTTGTTAAGAAGCCTGCACGTTGTGCCTTTCAGCTCTAGGGCAATGTGGCACACCCAGGGCAGAAATTCTGCTTCAGCCAGACCAGGCCTGCAAAGAAACTGTGTTTCACAAGCCTTTGTAAAAGATGTTCCCGGTAGGCTGTAAGAGCACTGTGCAGAGCGAGTTGTTTCTTAGCTTCCCAAAGAGCTGGAAGCAAGATGCTCTGGGGCCCAACTCGCCCTTTGTTAAGAAGCCTGCACGTTGTGCCTTTCAGCTATGGGCAAAGTGGCACACCCAGCTCAGAAGTTCTACTTCAGCCAGATCAGGCCTGTAAAGAAACTGCATTTCACAGGCCTTTGGAAGAGATGTTCTCGGTAGGCTGTAAGAGCAGTGTGCATAGCGAGTTGTTTCTTAGCTTCGCAAAGAGCTTTAAGCAATATGCTGTGGGGCCCAACTCGCCCTGTGTTAAGAAGCCTGCACGTTGTGCCTTTCAGCTCTAGGACAATGTGGCACACCCAGGGCAGAAGTTCTACTTCAGCCAGATCAGGCCTGCAAAGAAACTGCGTTTCACAGGCCTCTGTAAGAGATGTTGCCGGTAGGCTGTAAGAGCACTGTGCAGAGCGAGTTGTTTCTTAGCTTCCCAAAGAGCTGGAAGCAAGATGCTCTGGGGCCCAACTCGCCCTTTGTTAAGAAGCCTGCACGTTGTGCCTTTCAGCTCTAGGGCAATGTGGCACACCCACGGCAGAAGTTCTACTTCAGCCAGATCAGGCCTGCAAAGAAACTGCATTTCACAGGTCTTTTTAAGAGATGTTCTCGGTAGCCTGTAAGAGCAGTGTGCATAGCGAGTTGTTTCTTAGCTTCCCAAAGAGCTTGAAGCAATATGCTGTCGGGCCCAACTCGCCCTTTGTTAAGAAGCCTGCACGTTGTGCCTTTCAGCTCTAGGACAATGTGGCACACCTAGGGCAGAAGTTCTACTTCAGCCAGATCAGGCCTGCAAAGTAACTGCGTTTCACAGGCCTCTGTAAGAGATGTTGCCGGTAGGCTGTAAGAGCACTGTGCAGAGCGAGTTGTTTGTTAGCTTCCCAAAGAGCTGGAAGCAAGATGCTCTGGGGCCCAACTCGCCCTTTGTTAAGAAGCCTGCACGTTGTTCCTTTCAGCTCTAGGGCAATGTGGCACACCCACGGCAGAAGTTCTACTTCAGCCAGATCAGGCCTGCAAAGAAACTGCATTTCACAGGCCTTTGTAAGAGATGTTCTCGGTAGGCTGTAAGAGCAGTGTGCATAGCGAGTTGTTTCTTAGCTTCCCAAAGAGCTTGAAGCAATATGCTGTGGGGCCCAACTCGCCCTTTGTTAAGAAGCCTGCACGGTGTGCCTTTCAGCTCTAGGGCAATGTGGCACACCCAGGGCAGAAGTTCTACTTCAGCCAGATCAGGCCTGCAAAGAAACTGCGTTTCACAGGCCTCTGTTAGAGATGTTCCCGGTAGGCTGTAAGAGCACTGTGCAGAGCGAGTTGTTTCTTAGCTTCCCAAAGAGCTGGAAGCAAGATGCTCTGGGGCCCAACTCGCCCTTTGTTAAGAAGCCTGCAGGTTGTGCCTTTCAGCTCTAGGGCAATGTGGCACACCCACGGCAGAAGTTCTACTTCAGCCAGATCAGGCCTGCAAAGAAACTGCGTTTCACAGGCCTTTGTAAGTGATGTTCCCGGTAGGCTGTAAGAGCACTGTGCAGAGCGAGTTGTTTCTTAGCTTCCCAAAGAGCTGGAAGCAAGATGCTCTGGGGCCCAACTCGCCCTTTGTTAAGAAGCCTGCACGTTGTGCCTTTCAGCTCTAGGGCAATGTGGCACACCCAGGGCAGAAGTTCTACTTCAGCCAGATCAGGCCTGCAAAGAAACTGCGTTTCACAGGCCTTTGTAAGAGATGTTCCCAGTAGGCTGTAAGAGCACTGTGTAGAGCGAGTTGTTTCTTAGCTTCCCAAAGAGCTGGAAGCAAGATGCTGTGGGGCCCAACTCGCCCTTTGTTAAGAAGCCTGCACGTTGTGCCTTTCAGCTCTAGGGCAATGTGGCACACCCAGGGCAGAAGTTCTACTTCAGCCAGATAATGTCTGCAAAGAAACTGCGTTTCACAGGCCTTTGTAAGAGATGTTCCTGGTAGGCTGTAAGAGCACTGTGCAGAGCGAGCTGTTTCTTAGCTTCCCAAAGAGCTGGAAGCAAAATGCTCTGGGGCCCAACTCGCCCTTTGTTAAGAAGCCTGCACGTTGTGCCTTTAAGCTCTAGGGCAAAGTGGCACACCCAGCTCACAAGTTCTACTTCAGCCAGAGCATGCCTGCAAAGAAACTGCGTTTCACAGGCCTTTGTAAGAGATGTTCCCGTTAGGCTGTAAGAGCACTGTGCAGAGCGAGTTGTTTCTCAGCTTCCCAAAGAGCTGGAAGCAAGATGCTCTGGGGCCCAACTCGCCCTTTGTTAAGAAGCCTGCACGTTGTGCCTTTCAGCTCTAGGGCAATGTGGCACACCCAGGGCAGAAGTTCTACTTCAGCCAGATCAGGCCTGCAAAGAAACTGTGTTTCACAGGCCTTTGCAAGCGATGTTCCCGGTAGGCTGTAAGAGCAGTGTGCAGAGCGAGTTGTTTCTTAGCTTCCCAAAGAGCTGAAAGCAAGATGCTCTGGGGCCCAACTCGCCCTTTGTTAAGAAGCCTGCACGTTGTGCCTTTCAGCTCTAGGGCAATGTGGCACACCCAGGGCAGAAGTTCTACTTCAGCCAGATCAGGCCTGCAAAGAAACTTCGTTTCACAGGCCTTTGTAAGAGATGTTCCCGGTAGGCTGTAAGAGCACTGTGCAGAGCGAGTTGTTTCTTAGCTTCCCAAAGAGCTGGAAGCAAGATGCTGTGGGGCCCAACTCGCCCTTTGTTAAGAAGCCTGCACGTTGTGCCTTTCAGCTCTAGGGCAATGTGGCACACCCAGGGCAGAAATTCTGCTTCAGCCAGACCAGGCCTGCAAAGAAACTGTGTTTCACAAGCCTTTGTAAAAGATGTTCCCGGTAGGCTGTAAGAGCACTGTGCAGAGCGAGTTGTTTCTTAGCTTCCCAAAGAGCTGGAAGCAAGATGCTCTGGGGCCCAACTCGCCCTTTGTTAAGAAGCCTGCACGTTGTGCCTTTCAGCTATGGGCAAAGTGGCACACCCAGCTCAGAAGTTCTACTTCAGCCAGATCAGGCCTGTAAAGAAACTGCATTTCACAGGCCTTTGGAAGAGATGTTCTCGGTAGGCTGTAAGAGCAGTGTGCATAGCGAGTTGTTTCTTAGCTTCGCAAAGAGCTTTAAGCAATATGCTGTGGGGCCCAACTCGCCCTGTGTTAAGAAGCCTGCACGTTGTGCCTTTCAGCTCTAGGACAATGTGGCACACCCAGGGCAGAAGTTCTACTTCAGCCAGATCAGGCCTGCAAAGAAACTGCGTTTCACAGGCCTCTGTAAGAGATGTTGCCGGTAGGCTGTAAGAGCACTGTGCAGAGCGAGTTGTTTCTTAGCTTCCCAAAGAGCTGGAAGCAAGATGCTCTGGGGCCCAACTCGCCCTTTGTTAAGAAGCCTGCACGTTGTGCCTTTCAGCTCTAGGGCAATGTGGCACACCCACGGCAGAAGTTCTACTTCAGCCAGATCAGGCCTGCAAAGAAACTGCATTTCACAGGTCTTTTTAAGAGATGTTCTCGGTAGCCTGTAAGAGCAGTGTGCATAGCGAGTTGTTTCTTAGCTTCCCAAAGAGCTTGAAGCAATATGCTGTCGGGCCCAACTCGCCCTTTGTTAAGAAGCCTGCACGTTGTGCCTTTCAGCTCTAGGACAATGTGGCACACCTAGGGCAGAAGTTCTACTTCAGCCAGATCAGGCCTGCAAAGTAACTGCGTTTCACAGGCCTCTGTAAGAGATGTTGCCGGTAGGCTGTAAGAGCACTGTGCAGAGCGAGTTGTTTGTTAGCTTCCCAAAGAGCTGGAAGCAAGATGCTCTGGGGCCCAACTCGCCCTTTGTTAAGAAGCCTGCACGTTGTTCCTTTCAGCTCTAGGGCAATGTGGCACACCCACGGCAGAAGTTCTACTTCAGCCAGATCAGGCCTGCAAAGAAACTGCATTTCACAGGCCTTTGTAAGAGATGTTCTCGGTAGGCTGTAAGAGCAGTGTGCATAGCGAGTTGTTTCTTAGCTTCCCAAAGAGCTTGAAGCAATATGCTGTGGGGCCCAACTCGCCCTTTGTTAAGAAGCCTGCACGGTGTGCCTTTCAGCTCTAGGGCAATGTGGCACACCCAGGGCAGAAGTTCTACTTCAGCCAGATCAGGCCTGCAAAGAAACTGCGTTTCACAGGCCTCTGTTAGAGATGTTCCCGGTAGGCTGTAAGAGCACTGTGCAGAGCGAGTTGTTTCTTAGCTTCCCAAAGAGCTGGAAGCAAGATGCTCTGGGGCCCAACTCGCCCTTTGTTAAGAAGCCTGCAGGTTGTGCCTTTCAGCTCTAGGGCAATGTGGCACACCCACGGCAGAAGTTCTACTTCAGCCAGATCAGGCCTGCAAAGAAACTGCGTTTCACAGGCCTTTGTAAGTGATGTTCCCGGTAGGCTGTAAGAGCACTGTGCAGAGCGAGTTGTTTCTTAGCTTCCCAAAGAGCTGGAAGCAAGATGCTCTGGGGCCCAACTCGCCCTTTGTTAAGAAGCCTGCACGTTGTGCCTTTCAGCTCTAGGGCAATGTGGCACACCCAGGGCAGAAGTTCTACTTCAGCCAGATCAGGCCTGCAAAGAAACTGCGTTTCACAGGCCTTTGTAAGAGATGTTCCCAGTAGGCTGTAAGAGCACTGTGTAGAGCGAGTTGTTTCTTAGCTTCCCAAAGAGCTGGAAGCAAGATGCTGTGGGGCCCAACTCGCCCTTTGTTAAGAAGCCTGCACGTTGTGCCTTTCAGCTCTAGGGCAATGTGGCACACCCAGGGCAGAAGTTCTACTTCAGCCAGATAATGTCTGCAAAGAAACTGCGTTTCACAGGCCTTTGTAAGAGATGTTCCTGGTAGGCTGTAAGAGCACTGTGCAGAGCGAGCTGTTTCTTAGCTTCCCAAAGAGCTGGAAGCAAAATGCTCTGGGGCCCAACTCGCCCTTTGTTAAGAAGCCTGCACGTTGTGCCTTTAAGCTCTAGGGCAAAGTGGCACACCCAGCTCACAAGTTCTACTTCAGCCAGAGCATGCCTGCAAAGAAACTGCGTTTCACAGGCCTTTGTAAGAGATGTTCCCGGTAGGCTGTAAGAGCACTGTGCAGAGCGAGTTCTTTCTTAGCTACCCAAAGAGCTGGAAGCAAGATGCTCTGGGGCCCAACTCGCCCTTTGTTAAGAAGCCTGCACGTTGTGCCTTTCAGCTCTAGGGCAATGTGGCACACCCAGGGCAGAAGTTCTACTTCAGCCAGATCAGGCCTGCAAAGAAACTGCGTTTCACAGGCCTGTGTAAGAGATGTTGCCGGTAGGCTGTAAGAGCACTGTGCAGAGCGAGTTGTTTCTTAGCTTCCCAAAGAGCTGGAAGCAAGATGCTCTGGGGCCCAACTCGCCCTTTGTTAAGAAGCCTGCACGTTGTGCCTTTCAGCTCTAGGGCAATGTGGCACACCCAGGGCAGAAGTTCTACTTCAGCCAGATCAGGCCTGTAAAGAAACTGCATTTCACAGGCCTTTGTAAGAGATGTTCTCGGTAGGCTGTAAGAGCAGTGTGCATAGCGAGTTGTTTCTTAGCTTCCCAAAGAGCTTGAAGCAATATGCTGTGGGGCCCAACTCGCCCTTTGTTAAGAAGCCTGCACGTTGTGCCTTTCAGCTCTAGGACAATGTGGCACACCCGGGGCAGAAGTTCTACTTCAGCCAGATCAGGCCTGCAAAGAAACTGCATTTCACAGGCCTTTGTAAGAGATGTTCTCGGTAGGCTGTAAGAGCAGTGTGCATAGCGAGTTGTTTCTTAGCTTCCCAAAGAGCTTGAAGCAATATGCTGTGGGGCGCAACTCGCCCTTTTTTAAGAAGCCTGCACGTTGTGCCTTTCAGCTCTAGGGCAATGTGGCACACCCAGGGCAGAAATTCTACTTCAGCCAGATCAGGCCTGTAAAGAAACTGCGTTTCAAGGCCTTTGTAAGAGATGTTCCCGGTAGGCTGTAAGAGCACTGTGCAGAGCGAGTTGTTTGTTAGCTTCCCAAAGAGCCGGAAGCAAGATGCTCTGGGGCCCAATTCGCCCTTTGGTAAGAAGCCTGCATGTTGTGCCTTTCAGCTCTAGGGCAATGTGGCACACCCAGGGCAGAAGTTCTATTTCAGCCAGATCAGGCCTGCAAAGAAACTGCGTTTCACAGGCCTTTGTAAGAGATGTTCCCGGTAGGCTTTAAGAGCACTGTGCAGAGCGAGTTGTTTCTTAGCTTCCCAAAGAGCTGGAAGCAAGATGCTCTGGGGCCCAATTCGCCCTTTGTTAAGAAGCCTGCACGTTGTGCCTTTCAGCTCTAGGGCAATGTGGCACACCCAGGGCAGAAGTTCTACTTCAGCCAGATCAGGCCTGCAAAGAAACTGCATTTCACAGGCCTTTGTAAGAGATGTTCCCCGTAGGCTGTAAGAGCACTGTGCAGAGCGAGTTGTTTCTCAGCTTCCCAAAGAGCTGGAAGCAAGATGCTCTGGCGCCCAACTCGCCCTTTGTTAAGAAGCCTTCACGTTGTGCCTTTCAGCTCTAGGGCAATGTGGCACACTGAGGGCAGAAGTTCTACTTCAGCCAGATTAGGCGTGCAAAGAAACTGCGTTTCACAGGCCTTTGTAAGAGATGTTCCCGGTAGGCTGTAAGAGCACTGTGTAGAGCGAGTTGTTTCTTAGCTTCCCAAGAGCTGGAAGCAAGATACTCTGGGCCCAACTCACCCTTTGTTAAGAAGCCTGCACGTTGTGCCTTTCAGCTCTAGGGCAATGTGGCACACCCAGGGCAGAAGTTCGACTTCAGCCAGATCAGGCCTGCAAATAAACTGCGTTTCACAGGCCTTTGTAAGAGATGTTCCCGGTAGGCTGTAAGAGCACTGTGCAGAGCGAGTTGTTTCTTAGCTTCCCAAAGAGCTGGAAGCAAGATGCTCTGGGGCCCAACTCGCCCTTTGTTAAGAAGCCTGCACGTTGTGCCTTTCAGCTCTATGGCAATGTGGCACACCCAGGGCAGAAGTTCTACTTCAGCCACATCAGGCCTGCAAAGAAACTGCGTTTCACAGGCCTCTGTAAGAGATGTTGCCGGTAGGCTGTAAGAGCACTGTGCAGAGCGAGTTGTTTCTTAGCTTCCCAAAGAGCTGGAAGCAAGATTCTCTGGGGCCCAACTCGCCCTTTGTTAAGAAGCCTGCACGTTGTGCCTTTCAGCTCTAGGGCAATGTGGCACACCCACGGCAGAAGTTCTACTTCAGCCAGATCAGGCCTGCAAAGAAACTGCATTTCACAGGCCTTTGTAAGAGATGTTCCCGGTAGGCTGTAAGAGCACTGTGCAGAGCGAGTTGTTTCTCAGCTTCCCAAAGAGCTGGAAGCAAGATGCTGTGGGGCACAACTCGCCCTTTGTTAAGAAGCCTGCACGTTGTGCCTTTCAGCTCTAGGGCAATGTGGCACACCCAGGCCAGAAATTCTACTTCAGCCAGATCAGGCCTGCAAAGAAACTGCGTTTCACAGGCCTGTGTAAGAGATGTTCCCGGTAGGCTGTAAGAGCACTGTGCAGAGCGAGTTGCTTCTTAGCTTCCCAATGAGCCGACAGCAAGATGCTCTGGGGCCCAACTCGCCCTTTGGAAAGGAGACAGCACGTTGCAGCTTTCAGCTCTAGGGCAATCTGGCACACCCAGAGCAGAAGTTCTACTTCAGACAGATTAGGCCTGCAAAGAAACTGCGTTTCACAGGCCTTTGTAAGAGATGTTCCCGGTAGGCTGTAAGAGCACTGTGCAGAGCGAGTTGTTTCTTAGATTCCCAAGAGCTGGAAGCAAGATGCTCTGGGCCCAACTCGCCCTTTGTTAAGAAGCCTGCACGTTGTGCCTTTCAGCTCTAGGGCAATGTGGCACACCCAGGGCAGAAGTTCTACTTCAGCCAGATCAGGCCTGCCAAGAAACTGCGTTTCACAGGCCTTTGTAAGAGATGTTCCCGGTAGGCTGTAATAGCACTCTGCAGAGCGAGTTGTTTCTTAGCTTCCCAAAGAGCTGGAAGCAAGATGCACTGGGGCCCAACTCGCCCTTTGTTAAGAAGCCTGCACGTTGTGCCTTTCAGCTCTAGTGCAATGTGGCACACCCAGAGCAGAATTTCTACTTCAGCCAGATCAGGCCTGCAAAGAAACTGCGTGTCACAGGCCTTTGTAAGAGATGTTCCTGGTAGGCTGTAAGAGCACTGTGCAGAGCGAGTTCTTTCTTAGATTCCCAAAGAGCTGGAAGCAAGATGCACTGGAGCCGAACACGCCCTTTGTTAAGAAGCCTGCACGTTGTGCCTTTCAGCTCTAGGGCAATGTGGCACACCCAGGGAAGAAGTTCTACTTCAGCCAGATCAGGCCTGCAAAGAAACTGCCTTTCACAGGCCTTTGTAAGAGATGTTCCCGTTAGGCTGTAAGAGCACTGTGCAGAGCGAGTTGTTTCTTAGCTTCCCAAAGAGCTGAAAGCAAGATGCTCTTGCGCCCAACTCGCCCTTTGTTAAGTAGCCTGCACGTTGTGCCTTTCAGCTCTAGGGCAATGTGGCAAACCGAGGACAGAAGTTCTACTTCAGCCAGATTAGGTCTGCAAAGAAACTGCGTTTCACAGGCCTTTGTAAGAGATGTTTAGGGTATGCTGTAAGAGCACTGTTAAGAGCGAGTTGTTTCTTAGCTTCCCAAGAGCTGGAAGCAAGATGCTCTGGGACCAACTCGCCCTTTGTTAAGAAGCCTGCACGTTGTGCCTTTCAGCTCTAGGGCAATGTGGCACACCCAGGGCAGAAGTTCTACTTCAGCCAGATCAGGCCTGCAAAGAAACTGCATTGCACAGGCCTTTGTAAGAGATGTTCCCCGTAGGCTGTAAGAGCACTGTGCAGAGCGAGTTGTTTCTCAGCTTCCCAAAGAGCTGGAAGCAAGATGCTCTGGCGCCCAACTCGCCCTTTGTTAAGAAGCCTTCACGTTGTGCCTTTCAGCTCTAGGGCAATGTGGCACACTGAGGGCAGAAGTTCTACTTCAGCCAGATTAGGCGTGCAAAGAAACTGCGTTTCACAGGCCTTTGTAAGAGATGTTCCCGGTAGGCTGTAAGAGCACTGTGTAGAGCGAGTTGTTTCTTAGCTTCCCAAGAGCTGGAAGCAAGATACTCTGGGCCCAACTCACCCTTTGTTAAGAAGCCTGCACGTTGTGCCTTTCAGCTCTAGGGCAATGTGGCACACCCAGGGCAGAAGTTCGACTTCAGCCAGATCAGGCCTGCAAATAAACTGCGTTTCACAGGCCTTTGTAAGAGATGTTCCCGGTAGGCTGTAAGAGCACTGTGCAGAGCGAGTTGTTTCTTAGCTTCCCAAAGAGCTGGAAGCAAGATGCTCTGGGGCCCAACTCGCCCTTTGTTAAGAAGCCTGCACGTTGTGCCTTTCAGCTCTATGGCAATGTGGCACACCCAGGGCAGAAGTTCTACTTCAGCCACATCAGGCCTGCAAAGAAACTGCGTTTCACAGGCCTCTGTAAGAGATGTTGCCGGTAGGCTGTAAGAGCACTGTGCAGAGCGAGTTGTTTCTTAGCTTCCCAAAGAGCTGGAAGCAAGATTCTCTGGGGCCCAACTCGCCCTTTGTTAAGAAGCCTGCACGTTGTGCCTTTCAGCTCTAGGGCAATGTGGCACACCCACGGCAGAAGTTCTACTTCAGCCAGATCAGGCCTGCAAAGAAACTGCATTTCACAGGCCTTTGTAAGAGATGTTCCCGGTAGGCTGTAAGAGCACTGTGCAGAGCGAGTTGTTTCTCAGCTTCCCAAAGAGCTGGAAGCAAGATGCTGTGGGGCCAAACTCGCCCTTTGTTAAGAAGCCTGCACGTTGTGCCTTTCAGCTCTAGGGCAATGTGGCACACCCAGGGCAGAAATTCTACTTCAGCCAGATCAGGCCTGCAAAGAAACTGCGTTTCACAGGCCTGTGTAAGAGATGTTCCCGGTAGGCTGTAAGAGCACTGTGCAGAGCGAGTTGCTTCTTAGCTTCCCAATGAGCCGACAGCAAGATGCTCTGGGGCCCAACTCGCCCTTTGGAAAGGAGACAGCACGTTGCAGCTTTCAGCTCTAGGGCAATCTGGCACACCCAGAGCAGAAGTTCTACTTCAGCCAGATCAGGCCTGCAAAGAAACTGCGTTTTACAGGCCTTTGTAAGAGATGTTCACGGTAGGCTGTAAGAGCACTGTGCAGAGCGAGTTGTTTCTTAGCTTCCCAAAGAGCTGGAAGCAAGATGCTCTGGCGCCCAACTCGCCCTTTGTTAAGAAGCCTGCACGTTGTGCCTTTCAGCTCTAAGGCAATGTGGCACACCCAGGGCAGAAGTTCTACTTCAGACAGATTAGGCCTGCAAAGAAACTGCGTTTCACAGGCCTTTGTAAGAGATGTTCCCGGTAGGCTGTAAGAGCACTGTGCAGAGCGAGTTGTTTCTTAGATTCCCAAGAGCTGGAAGCAAGATGCTCTGGGCCCAACTCGCCCTTTGTTAAGAAGCCTGCACGTTGTGCCTTTCAGCTCTAGGGCAATGTGGCACACCCAGGGCAGAAGTTCTACTTCAGCCAGATCAGGCCTGCCAAGAAACTGCGTTTCACAGGCCTTTGTAAGAGATGTTCCCGGTAGGCTGTAATAGCACTCTGCAGAGCGAGTTGTTTCTTAGCTTCCCAAAGAGCTGGAAGCAAGATGCACTGGGGCCCAACTCGCCCTTTGTTAAGAAGCCTGCACGTTGTGCCTTTCAGCTCTAGTGCAATGTGGCACACACAGAGCAGAATTTCTACTTCAGCCAGATCAGGCCTGCAAAGAAACTGCGTTTCACAGGCCTTTGTAAGAGATGTTCCTGGTAGGCTGTAAGAGCACTGTGCAGAGCGAGTTCTTTCTTAGATTCCCAAAGAGCTGGAAGCAAGATGCACTGGAGCCCAACACGCCCTTTGTTAAGAAGCCTGCACGTTGTGCCTTTCAGCTCTAGGGCAATGTGGCACACCGAGGACAGAAGTTCTACTTCAGCCAGATTAGGTCTGCAAAGAAACTGCGTTTCACAGGCCTTTGTAAGAGATGTTTAGGGTATGCTGTAAGAGCACTGTTAAGAGCGAGTTGTTTCTTAGCTTCCCAAGAGCTGGAAGCAAGATGCTCTGGGACCAACTCGCCCTTTGTTAAGAAGCCTGCACGTTTTGCCTTTCAGCTCTAGGGCAATGTGGCACACCCACGGCAGAAGTTCTACTTCAGCCAGATCAGGCCTGCAAAGAAACTGCATTTCACAGGCCTTTGTAAGAGATGTTCTCGGTAGGCTGTAAGAGCAGTGTGCATAGCGAGTTGTTTCTTAGCTTCCCAAAGAGCTTGAAGCAATATGCTGTGGGGCGCAACTCGCCCTTTTTTAAGAAGCCTGCACGTTGTGCCTTTCAGCTCTAGGGCAATGTGGCACACCCAGGGCAGAAGTTCTACTTCAGCCAGATGAGGCCTGTAAAGAAACTGCGTTTCAAGGCCTTTGTAAGAGATGTTCCCGGTAGGCTGTAAGAGCACTGTGCAGAGCGAGTTGTTTGTTAGCTTCCCAAAGAGCCGGAAGCAAGATGCTCTGGGGCCCAATTCGCCCTTTGGTAAGAAGCCTGCATGTTGTGCCTTTCAGCTCTAGGGCAATGTGGCACACCCAGGGCAGAAGTTCTACTTCAGCCAGATCAGGCCTGAAAAGAAACTGCGTTTCACAGGCCTTTGTAAGAGATGTTCCCGGTAGGCTTTAAGAGCACTGTGCAGAGCGAGTTGTTTCTTAGCTTCCCAAAGAGCTGGAAGCAAGATGCTCTGGGGCCCAATTCGCCCTTTGTTAAGAAGCCTGCACGTTGTGCCTTTCAGCTCTAGGGCAATGTGGCACACCCAGGGCAGAAGTTCTACTTCAGCCAGATCAGGCCTGCAAAGAAACTGCGTTTTACAGGCCTTTGTAAGAGATGTTCACGGTAGGCTGTAAGAGCACTGTGCAGAGCGAGTTGTTTCTTAGCTTCCCAAAGAGCTGGAAGCAAGATGCTCTGGCGCCCAACTCGCCCTTTGTTAAGAAGCCTGCACGTTGTGCCTTTCAGCTCTAGGGCAATGTGTCACACAGAGGGCAGAAGTTCTACTTCAGACAGATTAGGCCTGCAAAGAAACTGCGTTTCACAGGCCTTTGTAAGAGATGTTCCCGGTAGGCTGTAAGAGCACTGTGCAGAGCGAGTTGTTTCTTAGATTCCCAAGAGCTGGAAGCAAGATGCTCTGGGCCCAACTCGCCCTTTGTTAAGAAGCCTGCACGTTGTGCCTTTCAGCTCTAGGGCAATGTGGCACACCCAGGGCAGAAGTTCTACTTCAGCCAGATCAGGCCTGCAAAGAAACTGCGTTTCACAGTCCTCTGTAAGAGATGTTGCCGGTAGGCTGTAAGAGCACTGTGCAGAGCGAGTTGTTTCTTAGCTTCCCAAAGAGCTGGAAGCAAGATGCTCTGGGGCCCAACTCGCCCTTTGTTAAGAAGCCTGCACGTTGTGCCTTTCAGTTCTAGGGCAATGTGGCACACCCACGGCAGAAGTTCTACTTCAGCCAGATCAGGCCTGCAAAGAAACTGCATTTCACAGGCCTTTGTAAGAGATGTTCTCGGTAGGCTGTAAGAGCAGTGTGTATAGCGACTTGTTTCTTAGCTTCCCAAAGAGCTTGAAGCAATATGCTGTGGGGCACAACTCTCCGTTTGTTAAGAAGCCTGCACGTTGTGCCTTTCAGCTCTACTGCAATGTGGCACACCCAGGGCAGAAGTTCTACTTCAGCCAGATCAGGCCTGCAAAGAAACTGCGTTTCACAGGCCTTTGTAAGAGATGTTCCCGGTAGGCTGTAAGAGCACTGTGCAGAGCGAGTTGTTTGTTAGCTTCCCAAAGAGCTGGAAGCAAGATGCTCTGGGGTCCTATTCGCCCTTTGGTAAGAAGCCTGCACGTTGTGCCTTTCAGGCTAGGGCAATGTGGCACACCCAGGGCAGAAGTTACACTTCAGCCAGATCAGGCCTGCAAAGAAAGTGCGTTTCACAGGCCTATGTAAGAGATGTTCCCACTAGGCTGTAAGAGCACTGTGCAGAGCGAGTTGTTTCTTAGCTTCCCAAAGAGCTGGAAGCAAGATGCTCTGGGGCCTAACTCGCCCTTTGTTAAGAAGCCTGCACTTTGTGCCTTTCAGCTCTAGGGCAATGTGGCACACCCAGCTCAGAAGTTCTACTTCAGCCAGAGCAGGCCTGCAAAGAAACTGCGTTCCACAGGCCTTTGTAAGAGATGTTCCCGGTAGGCTGTGAGAGCACTGTGCAGAGCGAGTTGTTTCTTAGCTTCCCAAAGAGCTGGAAGCAAGATGCTCTGGGGCCCAACTCGCCCTTTGTTAAGAAGCCTGCACGTTGTGCCTTTCAGCTCTAGGGCAATGTGGCACACCCAGGGCAGAAGTTCTACTTCAGCAAGATCAGGCCTGCAAAGAAACTGTGTTTCACAGGCCTTTGCAAGAGATGTTCCCGGTAGGCTGGAAGAGCAGTGTGCAGAGCGAGTTGTTTCTTAGCTTCCCAAAGAGCTGGAAGCAAGATGCTGTGGGGCCCAACTCGCCCTTTGTTAAAAAGCCTGCACGTTGTGCCTTTCAGCTCTAGGGCAATGTGGCACACCCAGGGCAGAAATTCTACTTCAGCCAGATCAGGCATGCAAAGAAACTGTGTTTCACAGGCCTTTGTAAGAGATGTTCCCGGTAGGCAGTAAGAGCACTGTGCAGAGCGAGTTGTTTCTTAGCTTCCCAAAGAGCTGGAAGCAAGATGCTCTGGGGCCCAACTCGCCCTTTGTTAAGAAGCCTGCACGTTGTGCCTTTCAGCTCTAGGGCAAAGTGGCACACCCAGCTCAGAAGTTCTACTTCAGCCAGATCAGGCCTGCAAAGAAACTGCGTTTCCCATGCCTTTGTACGAGATGTTCCCGGTAGGCTGTAAGAGCACTGTGCAGAGCGAGTTGTTTCTTAGCTTCCCAAAGAGCTGGAAGCAAGATGCTCTGGGGCCCAACTCGCCCTTTGTTAAGAAGCCTGCACGTTGTGCCTTTCAGCTCTAGGGCAATGTGGCACACCCAGGGCAGAAGTTCTACTTCAGCCAGATCAGGCCTGCAAAGAAACTGCGTTTCACAGGCCTTTGTAAGAGATGTTGCCGGTAGGCTGTAAGAGCACTGTGCAGAGCGAGTTGTTTCTCAGCTTCCCAAAGAGCTGGAAGCAAGATGCTGTGGGGCCCAACTCGCCCTTTGTTAACAAGCCTGCACGCTGTGCCTTTCAGCTCTAGGGCAATGTGGCACACCCAGGGCAGAAGTTCTACTTCAGCCAGATCAGGCCTGCAAAGAACTGCATTTCACAGGCCTTTGTAAGAGATGTTCTCGGTAGGCTGTAAGAGCAGTGTGCATAGCGAGTTGTTTCTTAGCTTCCCAAAGAGCTTGAAGCAATGTGCTGTGGGGCCCAACTCGCCCTTTGTTAAGAAGCCTGCACGTTGTGCCTTTCAGCTCTAGGGCAATGTGGCACACGCAGGGCAGAAGTTCTACTTCAGCCAGATCAGGCCTGCAAAGAAACTGCGTTTCACAGGCCTTTGTAAGAGATGTTCCCGGTAGGCTGTAAGAGCACTGTGCAGAGCGAGTTGTTTCTTAGCTTCCCAAAGTGCTGGAAGCAAGATGCTCTCGGGCCCAATTCGCCCTTTGGTAAGAAGCCTGCACGTTGTGCCTTTCAGCTCTAGGGCAAAGTGGCACACCCAGGGCAGAAGTTCTACTTCAGCCAGATCAGGCCTGCAAAGAAACTGCGTTTCCCATGCCTTTGTAAGAGATGTTCCCGGTAGGCTGTAAGAGCACTGTGCAGAGCGAGTTGTTTCTTAGCTTCCCAAAGAGCTGGAAGCAAGATGCTCTGGGGCCCAACTCGCCCTTTGTTAAGAAGCCTGCACGTTGTGCCTTTCAGCTCTAGGGCAATGTGGCACACCCAGGGCAGAAGTTCTACTTCAGCCAGATCAGGCCTGCAAAGAAACTGCGTTTCACAGGCCTTTGTAAGAGATGTTGCCGGTAGGCTGTAAGAGCACTGTGCAGAGCGAGTTGTTTCTCAGCTTCCCAAAGAGCTGGAAGCAAGATGCTGTGGGGCCCAACTCGCCCTTTGTTAACAAGCCTGCACGCTGTGCCTTTCAGCTCTAGGGCAATGTGGCACACCCATGGCAGAAGTTCTACTTCAGCCAGATCAGGCCTGCAAAGAACTGCATTTCACAGGCCTTTGTAAGAGATGTTCTCGGTAGGCTGTAAGAGCAGTGTGCATAGCGAGTTGTTTCTTAGCTTCCCAAAGAGCTTGAAGCAATGTGCTGTGGGGCCCAACTCGCCCTTTGTTAAGAAGCCTGCACGTTGTGCCTTTCAGCTCTAGGGCAATGTGGCACACGCAGGGCAGAAGTTCTACTTCAGCCAGATCAGGCCTGCAAAGAAACTGCGTTTCACAGGCCTTTGTAAGAGATGTTCCCGGTAGGCTGTAAGAGCACTGTGCAGAGCGAGTTGTTTCTTAGCTTGCCAAAGTGCTGGAAGCAAGATGCTCTGGGGCCCAATTCGCCCTTTGGTAAGAAGCCTGCACGTTGTGCCTTTCAGCTCTAGGGCAATGTGGCACACCCAGGGCAGAAGTTCTACTTCAGCCAGATCAGGCCTGCAAAGAAACTGCGTTTCACAGGCCTTTGTAAGAGATGTTCCCGGTAGGCTGTAAGAGCACTGTGCAGAGCGAGTTGTTTCTCAGCTTCCCAAAGAGCTGGAAGCAAGATGCTGTGGGGCCCAACTCGCCCTTTGTTAAGAAGCCTGCACGTTGTGCCTTTCAGCTCTAGGATAATGTGGCACACCCAGGGCAGAAGTTCTACTTCAGCCAGATCAGGCCTGCACAGAAACTGCGTTTCACAGGCCTCTGTAAGAGATGTTGCCGGTAGGCTGTAAGAGCACTGTGCAGAGCGACTTGTTTCTTAGCTTCCCAAAGAGCTGGAAGCAATATGCTGTGGGGCCCAACTCTCCCTTTGTTAAGAAGCCTGCACGTTGTGCCTTTCAGCTCTAGGGCAATGTGGCACACCCAGGGCAGAAGTTCTACTTCAGCCAGATCAGGCCTGCAAAGAAAGTGCGTTTCACAGGCCTTTGTAAGAGATGTTCCCGGTAGGCTGTAAGAGCACTGTGCAGAGCGAGTTGTTTCTTAGCTTCCCAAAGAGCTGGAAGCAAGATGCTCTGGGGCCCAACTCGCCCTTTGTTAAGAAGCCTGCACGTTGTGCCTTTCAGCTCTAGGGCAATGTGGCACACCCAGGGCAGAAGTTCTACTTCAGCCAGATCAGGCCTGTAAAGAAACTGCATTTCACAGGCCTTTGTAAGAGATGTTCTCGGTAGGCTGTAAGAGCAGTGTGCATAGCGAGTTGTTTCTTAGCTTCGCAAAGAGCTTTAAGCAATCTGCTGTGGCGCCCAACTCGCCCTTTGTTAAGAAGCCTGCACGTTGTGCCTTTCAGCTCTAGGACAATGTGGCACACCCAGGGCAGAAGTTCTACTTCAGCCAGATCAGGCCTGCAAAGAAACTGCGTTTCACAGGCCTCTGTAAGAGATGTTGCCGGTAGGCTGTAAGAGCACTGTGCAGAGCGAGTTGTTTCTTAGCTTCCCAAAGAGCTGGAAGCAAGATGCTCTGGGGCCCAACTCGCCCTTTGTTAAGAAGCCTGCACGTTGTGCCTTTCAGCTCTAGGGCAATGTGGCACACCCACGGCAGAAGTTCTACTTCAGCCAGATCAGGCCTGCAAAGAAACTGCATTTCACAGGCCTTTGTAAGAGATGTTCTCGGTAGCCTGTAAGAGCAGTGTGCATAGCGAGTTGTTTCTTAGCTTCCCAAAGAGCTTGAAGCAATATGCTGTGGGGCCCAACTCGCCCTTTGTTAAGAAGCCTGCACGTTGTGCCTTTCAGCTCTAGGACAATGTGGCACACCCAGGGCCGAAGTTCTACTTCAGCCAGATCAGGCCTGCAAAGAAACTGCGTTTCACAGGCCTCTGTAAGAGATGTTGCCGGTAGGCTGTAAGAGCACTGTGCAGAGCGAGTTGTTTCTTAGCTTCCCAAAGAGCTGGAAGCAATATGCTGTGGGGCCCAACTCGCCCTTTGTTAAGAAGCCTGCACGTTGTGCCTTTTAGCTCTAGGGCAATGTGGTACACCCACGGCATAAGTTATACTTCAGCCAGATCAGGCCTGCAAATAAACTGCATTTCACAGGCCTTTGTAAGAGATGTTCTCGGTAGCCTGTAAGAGCAGTGTGCATAGCGAGTTGTTTCTTAGCTTCCCAAAGAGCTTGAAGCAATATGCTGTGGGGCCCAACTCTCCCTTTGTTAAGAAGCCTGCACGTTGTGCCTTTCAGCTCTAGGGCAATGTGGCACACCCAGGGCAGAAGTTCTACTTCAGCCAGATCAGGCCTGCAAAGAAAGTGCGTTTCACAGGCCTTTGTAGGAGATGTTCCCGGTAGGCTGTAAGAGCACTGTGCAGAGCGAGTTGTTTCTTAGCTTCCCAAAGAGCTGGAAGCAAGATGCTCTGGGGCCCAACTCGCCCTTTGTTAAGAAGCCTGCACGTTGTGCCTTTCAGCTCTAGGGCAATGTGGCACACCCAGGGCAGAAGTTCTACTTCAGCCAGATAAGGCCTGTAAAGAAACTGCATTTCACAGGCCTTTGTAAGAGATGTTCTCGGTAGGCTGTAAGAGCAGTGTGCATAGCGAGTTGTTTCTTAGCTTCGCAAAGAGCTTTAAGCAATCTGCTGTGGGGCCCAACTCGCCCTTTGTTAAGAAGCCTGCACGTTGTGCCTTTCAGCTCTAGGACAATGTGGCACACCCAGGGCAGAAGTTCTACTTCAGCCAGATCAGGCCTGCAAAGAAACTGCGTTTCACAGGCCTCTGTAAGAGATGTTGCCGGTAGGCTGTAAGAGCACTGTGCAGAGCGAGATGTTTCTTAGCTTCCCAAAGAGCTGGAAGCAAGATGCTGTGGGGCCCAACTCGCCCTTTGTTAAGAAGCCTGCACGTTGTGCCTTTCAGCTCTAGGGCAATGTGGCACACCCACGGCAGAAGTTCTACTTCAGCCAGATCAGGCCTTCAAAGAAACTGCATTTCACAGGCCTTTGTAAGAGATGTTCTCGGTAGCCTGTAAGAGCAGTGTGCATAGCGAGTTGTTTCTTAGCTTCCCAAAGAGCTTGAAGCAATATGCTGTGGGGCCCAACTCGCCCTTTGTTAAGAAGCCTGCACGTTGTGCCTTTCAGCTCTAGGACAATGTGGCACACCCAGGGCCGAAGTTCTACTTCAGCCAGATCAGGCCTGCAAAGAAACTGCGTTTCACAGGCCTCTGTAAGAGATGTTGCCGGTAGGCTGTAAGAGCACTGTGCAGAGCGAGTTGTTTCTTAGCTTCCCAAAGAGCTGGAAGCAATATGCTGTGGGGCCCAACTCGCCCTTTGTTAAGAAGCCTGCACGTTGTGCCTTTCAGCTCTAGGGCAATGTGGCACACCCACGGCAGAAGTTCTACTTCAGCCGGATCAGGCTTGCAAAGAAACTGCGTTTCACAGGCCTTTGTAAGAGATGTTCTCGGTAGCTTGTAAGAGCAGTGTGCATAGCGAGTTGTTTCTTAGCTTCCCAAAGAGCTTGAAGCAATATGCTGTGGGGCCCAACTCTCCCTTTGTTAAGAAGCCTGCACGTTGTGCCTTTCAGCTCTAGGGCAATGTGGCACACCCAGGGCAGAAGTTCTACTTCAGCCAGATCATGCCTGCAAAGAAACTGCGTTTCACATGCCTTTGTAAGAGATGTTCCCGGTAGGCTGTAAGAGCACTGTGCAGAACGAGTTGTTTGTTAGCTTCCCAAAGAGCTGGAAGCAAGATGCTCTGGGGCCCAATTCGCCCTTTCGTAAGAAGCCTGCACGTTGTGCCTTTCAGCTCTAGGTCAATGTGGCACACCCAGGGCAGAAGTTCTACTTCAGCCAGATCAGGCCTGCAAAGAAACTGCATTTCACAGGCCTTTGTAAGAGATGTTCCTGGTAGGCTGTAAGAGCACTGTGCAGAGCGAGTTGTTTCTCAGCTTCCCAAAGAGCTGGAAGCAAGATGCTGTGGGGCTCAACTCGCACTTTGTTAAGAAGCCTGCACGTTGTGCCTTTCAGCTCTAGGGCAATGTGGCACACCCAGGGCAGAAATTCTACTTCAGCCAGATCAGGCCTGCAAAGAAACTGTGTTTCACAGGCCTTTGTAAGAGATGTTCCCTGTAGGCTGTAAGAGCACTGTGCAGAGCGAGTTCTTTCTTAGCTTCCCAAAGAGCTGGAAGCAAGATGCTCTGGGGCCCAACTCGCCATTTGTTAAGACGCCTGCACGTTGTGCCTTTCAGCTCTAGGGCAAAGAGGCACACCCAGCTCAGAAGTTCTACTTCAGCCAGAGCAGGCCTGCAAAGAAACTGCGTTTCACAGGCCTTTGTAAGAGATGTTCCCGCTAGGCTGTAAGAGCACTGTGCAGAGCGAGTTCTTTCTTAGCTTCCCAAAGAGCTGGAAGCAAGATGCTCTGGGGCCCAACTCGCCCTTTGTTAAGAAGCCTGCACGTTGTGCCTTTCAGCTCTAGGGCAATGTGGCACACCCAGGGCAGAAGTTCTACTTCAGCCAGAGCAGGCCTGTAAAGAAACTGCATTTCACAGGCCTTTGTAAGAGATGTTCTCGGTAGGCTGTAATAGCAGTGTGCATAGCGAGTTGTTTCTTAGCTTCGCAAAGAGCTTGAAGCAATATGCTGTGGGGCCCAACTCGCCCTTTGTTAAGAAGCCGGCACGTTGTGCCTTTCAGCTCTAGGGCAATGTGGCACACCCAGGGCAGAAGTTCTACTTCAGCCAGATCAGGCCTGCAAAGAAACTGCGTTTCACAGGCCTCTGTAAGAGATGCTGCCGGTAGGCTGTAAGAGCACTGTGCAGAGCGAGTTGTTTCTTAGCTTCCCAAAGAGCTGGAAGCAAGATGCTCTGGGGCCCAACTCGCCCTTTGTTAAGAAGCCTGCACGTTGTGCCTTTCAGCTCTAGGGCAATGTGGCACACCCACGGCAGAAGTTCTACTTCAGCCAGATCAGGCCTGCAAAGAAACCGCATTTCACAGGCCTTTGTAAGAGATGTTCTCGGTAGGCTGTAAGAGCACTGTGCAGAGCGAGTTGTTTCTTAGCTTCCCAAAGAGCTTGAAGCAATATGCTGTGGGGCGCAACTCGCCCTTTTTTAAGAAGCCTGCACGTTGTGCCTTTCAGCTCTAGGGCAATGTGGCACACCCAGGGCAGAAGTTCTACTTCAGCCAGATCAGGCCTGCAAAGAAACTGCGTTTCACAGGCCTTTGTAAGAGATGTTCCCGGTAGGCTGTAAGAGCACTGTGCAGAGCGAGTTGTTTGTTAGCTTCCCAAAGAGCTGGAAGCAAGATGCTCTGGGGCCCAATTCGCCCTTTGGTAAGAAGCCTGCATGTTGTGCCTTTCAGCTCTAGGGCAATGTGGCACACCCAGGGCAGAAGTTCTACTTCAGCCAGATCAGGCCTGCAAAGAAACTGCGTTTCACAGGCCTCTGTAAGAGATGTTCCTTGTAGGCTGTAAGAGCACTGTGCAGAGCGAGTTGTTTCTTAGCTTCCCAAAGTGCTGGAAGCGAGATGCTCTGGGGCCCAATTCGCCCTTTGTTAAGAAGCCTGCACGTTGCGCCTTTCAGCTCTAGGGCAATGTGGCACACCCAGGGCAGAAGTTCTACTTCAGCCAGATCAGGCCTGCAAAGAAACTGCGTTTCACAGGCCTTTGTAAGAGATGTTCCCGTTAGGCTGTAAGAGCACTGTGCAGAGCGAGTTGTTTCTCAGCTTCCCAAAGAGCTGGAAGCAAGATGCTCTGGGGCCCAACTCGCCCTTTGTTAAGAAGCCTGCACGTTGTGCCTTTCAGCTCTAGGGCAATGTGGCACACCCAGGGCAGAAGTTCTACTTCAGCCAGATCAGGCCTGCAAAGAAACTGTGTTTCACAGGCCTTTGCAAGCGATGTTCCCGGTAGGCTGTAAGAGCAGTGTGCAGAGCGAGTTGTTTCTTAGCTTCCCAAAGAGCTGAAAGCAAGATGCTCTGGGGCCCAACTCGCCCTTTGTTAAGAAGCCTGCACGTTGTGCCTTTCAGCTCTAGGGCAATGTGGCACACCCAGGGCAGAAGTTCTACTTCAGCCAGATCAGGCCTGCAAAGAATCTTCGTTTCACAGGCCTTTGTAAGAGATGTTCCCGGTAGGCTGTAAGAGCACTGTGCAGAGCGAGTTGTTTCTTAGCTTCCCAAAGAGCTGGAAGCAAGATGCTGTGGGGCCCAACTCGCCCTTTGTTAAGAAGCCTGCACGTTGTGCCTTTCAGCTCTAGGGCAATGTGGCACACCCAGGGCAGAAATTCTGCTTCAGCCAGACCAGGCCTGCAAAGAAACTGTGTTTCACAAGCCTTTGTAAAAGATGTTCCCGGTAGGCTGTAAGAGCACTGTGCAGAGCGAGTTGTTTCTTAGCTTCCCAAAGAGCTGGAAGCAAGATGCTCTGGGGCCCAACTCGCCCTTTGTTAAGAAGCCTGCACGTTGTGCCTTTCAGCTATGGGCAAAGTGGCACACCCAGCTCAGAAGTTCTACTTCAGCCAGATCAGGCCTGTAAAGAAACTGCATTTCACAGGCCTTTGGAAGAGATGTTCTCGGTAGGCTGTAAGAGCAGTGTGCATAGCGAGTTGTTTCTTAGCTTCGCAAAGAGCTTTAAGCAATATGCTGTGGGGCCCAACTCGCCCTGTGTTAAGAAGCCTGCACGTTGTTCCTTTCAGCTCTAGGACAATGTGGCACACCCAGGGCAGAAGTTCTACTTCAGCCAGATCAGGCCTGCAAAGAAACTGCGTTTCACAGGCCTCTGTAAGAGATGTTGCCGGTAGGCTGTAAGAGCACTGTGCAGAGCGAGTTGTTTCTTAGCTTCCCAAAGAGCTGGAAGCAAGATGCTCTGGGGCCCAACTCGCCCTTTGTTAAGAAGCCTGCACGTTGTGCCTTTCAGCTCTAGGGCAATGTGGCACATCCACGGCAGAAGTTCTACTTCAGCCAGATCAGGCCTGCAAAGAAACTGCATTTCACAGGTCTTTTTAAGAGATGTTCTCGGTAGCCTGTAAGAGCAGTGTGCATAGCGAGTTGTTTCTTAGCTTCCCAAAGAGCTTGAAGCAATATGCTGTCGGGCCCAACTCGCCCTTTGTTAAGAAGCCTGCACGTTGTGCCTTTCAGCTCTAGGACAATGTGGCACACCTAGGGCAGAAGTTCTACTTCAGCCAGATCAGGCCTGCAAAGTAACTGCGTTTCACAGGCCTCTGTAAGAGATGTTGCCGGTAGGCTGTAAGAGCACTGTGCAGAGCGAGTTGTTTGTTAGCTTCCCAAAGAGCTGGAAGCAAGATGCTCTGGGGCCCAACTCGCCCTTTGTTAAGAAGCCTGCACGTTGTTCCTTTCAGCTCTAGGGCAATGTGGCACACCCACGGCAGAAGTTCTACTTCAGCCAGATCAGGCCTGCAAAGAAACTGCATTTCACAGGCCTTTGTAAGAGATGTTCTCGGTAGGCTGTAAGAGCAGTGTGCATAGCGAGTTGTTTCTTAGCTTCCCAAAGAGCTTGAAGCAATATGCTGTGGGGCCCAACTCGCCCTTTGTTAAGAAGCCTGCACGGTGTGCCTTTCAGCTCTAGGGCAATGTGGCACACCCAGGGCAGAAGTTCTACTTCAGCCAGATCAGGCCTGCAAAGAAACTGCGTTTCACAGGCCTCTGTTAGAGATGTTCCCGGTAGGCTGTAAGAGCACTGTGCAGAGCGAGTTGTTTCTTAGCTTCCCAAAGAGCTGGAAGCAAGATGCTCTGGGGCCCAACTCGCCCTTTGTTAAGAAGCCTGCAGGTTGTGCCTTTCAGCTCTAGGGCAATGTGGCACACCCACGGCAGAAGTTCTACTTCAGCCAGATCAGGCCTGCAAAGAAACTGCGTTTCACAGGCCTTTGTAAGTGATGTTCCCGGTAGGCTGTAAGAGCACTGTGCAGAGCGAGTTGTTTCTTAGCTTCCCAAAGAGCTGGAAGCAAGATGCTCTGGGGCCCAACTCGCCCTTTGTTAAGAAGCCTGCACGTTGTGCCTTTCAGCTCTAGGGCAATGTGGCACACCCAGGGCAGAAGTTCTACTTCAGCCAGATCAGGCCTGCAAAGAAACTGCGTTTCACAGGCCTTTGTAAGAGATGTTCCCAGTAGGCTGTAAGAGCACTGTGTAGAGCGAGTTGTTTCTTAGCTTCCCAAAGAGCTGGAAGCAAGATGCTGTGGGGCCCAACTCGCCCTTTGTTAAGAAGCCTGCACGTTGTGCCTTTCAGCTCTAGGGCAATGTGGCACACCCAGGGCAGAAGTTCTACTTCAGCCAGATAATGTCTGCAAAGAAACTGCGTTTCACAGGCCTTTGTAAGAGATGTTCCTGGTAGGCTGTAAGAGCACTGTGCAGAGCGAGCTGTTTCTTAGCTTCCCAAAGAGCTGGAAGCAAAATGCTCTGGGGCCCAACTCGCCCTTTGTTAAGAAGCCTGCACGTTGTGCCTTTAAGCTCTAGGGCAAAGTGGCACACCCAGCTCACAAGTTCTACTTCAGCCAGAGCATGCCTGCAAAGAAACTGCGTTTCACAGGCCTTTGTAAGAGATGTTCCCGGTAGGCTGTAAGAGCACTGTGCAGAGCGAGTTCTTTCTTAGCTACCCAAAGAGCTGGAAGCAAGATGCTCTGGGGCCCAACTCGCCCTTTGTTAAGAAGCCTGCACGTTGTGCCTTTCAGCTCTAGGGCAATGTGGCACACCCAGGGCAGAAGTTCTACTTCAGCCAGATCAGGCCTGCAAAGAAACTGCGTTTCACAGGCCTGTGTAAGAGATGTTGCCGGTAGGCTGTAAGAGCACTGTGCAGAGCGAGTTGTTTCTTAGCTTCCCAAAGAGCTGGAAGCAAGATGCTCTGGGGCCCAACTCGCCCTTTGTTAAGAAGCCTGCACGTTGTGCCTTTCAGCTCTAGGGCAATGTGGCACACCCAGGGCAGAAGTTCTACTTCAGCCAGATCAGGCCTGTAAAGAAACTGCATTTCACAGGCCTTTGTAAGAGATGTTCTCGGTAGGCTGTAAGAGCAGTGTGCATAGCGAGTTGTTTCTTAGCTTCCCAAAGAGCTTGAAGCAATATGCTGTGGGGCCCAACTCGCCCTTTGTTAAGAAGCCTGCACGTTGTGCCTTTCAGCTCTAGGACAATGTGGCACACCCGGGGCAGAAGTTCTACTTCAGCCAGATCAGGCCTGCAAAGAAACTGCATTTCACAGGCCTTTGTAAGAGATGTTCTCGGTAGGCTGTAAGAGCAGTGTGCATAGCGAGTTGTTTCTTAGCTTCCCAAAGAGCTTGAAGCAATATGCTGTGGGGCGCAACTCGCCCTTTTTTAAGAAGCCTGCACGTTGTGCCTTTCAGCTCTAGGGCAATGTGGCACACCCAGGGCAGAAATTCTACTTCAGCCAGATCAGGCCTGTAAAGAAACTGCGTTTCAAGGCCTTTGTAAGAGATGTTCCCGGTAGGCTGTAAGAGCACTGTGCAGAGCGAGTTGTTTGTTAGCTTCCCAAAGAGCCGGAAGCAAGATGCTCTGGGGCCCAATTCGCCCTTTGGTAAGAAGCCTGCATGTTGTGCCTTTCAGCTCTAGGGCAATGTGGCACACCCAGGGCAGAAGTTCTATTTCAGCCAGATCAGGCCTGCAAAGAAACTGCGTTTCACAGGCCTTTGTAAGAGATGTTCCCGGTAGGCTTTAAGAGCACTGTGCAGAGCGAGTTGTTTCTTAGCTTCCCAAAGAGCTGGAAGCAAGATGCTCTGGGGCCCAATTCGCCCTTTGTTAAGAAGCCTGCACGTTGTGCCTTTCAGCTCTAGGGCAATGTGGCACACCCAGGGCAGAAGTTCTACTTCAGCCAGATCAGGCCTGCAAAGAAACTGCATTTCACAGGCCTTTGTAAGAGATGTTCCCCGTAGGCTGTAAGAGCACTGTGCAGAGCGAGTTGTTTCTCAGCTTCCCAAAGAGCTGGAAGCAAGATGCTCTGGCGCCCAACTCGCCCTTT
>NW_027226815.1:0-17012 GCF_037783145.1 Equus przewalskii
GGCCTGTGAAACGCAGTTTCTTTGCAGGCCTGATCTGGCTGAAGTAGGACTTCTGCTCTGGGTGTGCTACTTTGCCCTAGAGCTGAAAGGCACAACGTGCAGGCTTCTTTCCAAAGGGCGAGTTGGGCCCCACAGCATCTTGCTTCCAGCTCTTTGGGAAGCTAAGAAACAACTCGCTCTGCACAGTGCTCTTACAGCCTACCGGGAACATCTCTTCCAAAGGCATGTGAAACACAGTTTCTTTGCAGGCGTGATCTGCTTGAAGTAGGACTTCTGCTCTGGGTGTGCTACATTGCCCTAGAGCTGAAAGGCACAAGGTGCAGGCTTCTTTCCAAAGGGCGAGTTGGACCCCACAGCATCTTGCTTCCAGCTCTTTGGGAAGCTAAGAAACAACTCGCTCTGCACAGTGCTCTTACAGCCTACCGGGAACATCTCTTCCAAAGGCCTGTGAAACGCAGTTTCTTTGCAGGCCTGATCTGGCTGAAGTAGGACTTCTGCTCTGGGTGTGCTACTTTGCCCTAGAGCTGAAAGGCACAACGTGCAGGCTTCTTTCCAAAGGGCGAGTTGGGCCCCACAGCATCTTGCTTCCAGCTCTTTGGGAAGCTAAGAAACAACTCGCTCTGCACAGTGCTCTTACAGCCTAGTGGGAACATCTCTTCCAAAGGCCTGTGAAACGCAGTTTCTTTGCAGGCCTGATCTGGCTGAAGTAGGACTTCTGCTCTGGGTGTGCTACTTTGCCCTAGAGCTGAAAGGCACAACGTGCAGGCTTCTTTCCAAAGGGCGAGTTGGGCCCCACAGCATCTTGCTTCCAGCTCTTTGGGAAGCTAAGAAACAACTCGCTCTGCACAGTGCTCTTACAGCCTAGTGGGAACATCTCTTCCAAAGGCCTGTGAAACGCAGTTTCTTTGCAGGCCTGATCTGGCTGAAGTAGGACTTCTGCTCTGGGTGTGCTACTTTGCCCTAGAGCTGAAAGGCACAACGTGCAGGCTTCTTTCCAAAGGGCGAGTTGGGCCCCACAGCATCTTGCTTCCAGCTCTTTGGGAAGCTAAGAAACAACTCGCTCTGCACAGTGCTCTTACAGCCTACCGGGAACATCTCTTCCAAAGGCCTGTGAAACGCAGTTTCTTTGCAGGCCTGATCTGGCTGAAGTAGGACTTCTGCTCTGGGTGTGCTACATTGCCCTAGAGCTGAAAGGCACAACGTGCAGGCTTCTTTCCAAAGGGCGAGTTGGGCCCCACAGCATCTTGCTTCCAGCTCTTTGGGAAGCTAAGAAACAACTCGCTCTGCACAGTGCTCTTACAGCCTACCGGGAACATCTCTTCCAAAGGCCTGTGAAACGCAGTTTCTTTGCAGGCCTGATCTGGCTGAAGTAGGACTTCTAATCTGGGTGTGCTACATTGTCCTAAGGCTGAAAGGCACAACGTGCAGGCTTCTTTCCAAAGGGCGAGTTGGGCCCCACAGCATCTTGCTTCCAGCTCTTTGGGAAGCCTAGAAACAACTCGCTCTGCACAGTGCTCTTACAGCCTACCGGGAACATCTCTTCCAAAGGCCTGTGAAACGCAGTTTCTTTGCAGGCCTGACCTGGCTGAAGTAGGACTTCTGCTCTGGGTGTGCTACTTTGCCCTAGAGCTGAAAGGCACAACGTGCAGGCTTCTTTCCAAAGGGCGAGTTGGGCCCCACAGCATCTTGCTTCCAGCTCTTTGGGAAGCTAAGAAACAACACGCTCCGCACAGTGCTCTTACAGCCTACGGGAAGATCCCTTCCAAAGGCCTGTGAAACGCAGTTTCTTTGCAGGCCTGATCTGGCTGAAGTAGGACTTCTGCTCTGGGTGTGCTACATTGCCCTAGAGCCGAAAGGCACAACGTGCAGGCTTCTTTCCAAAGGGCGAGTTGGGCCCCACAGCATCTTGCTTCCAGCTCTTTGGTAAGCTAAGAAACAACTCGCTCTGCACAGTGCTCTTACAGCCTAGTGGGAACATCTCTTCCAAAGGCCTGTGAAACGCAGTTTCTTTGCAGGCCTGATCTGGCTGAAGTAGGACTTCTGCTCTGGGTGTGCTACTTTGCCCTAGAGCTGAAAGGCACAACGTGCAGGCTTCTTTCCAAAGGGCGAGTTGGGCCCCACAGCATCTTGCTTCCAGCTCTTTGGGAAGCTAAGAAACAACTCGCTCTGCACAGTGCTCTTACAGCCTACCGGGAACATCTCTTCCAAAGGCCTGTGAAACGCAGTTTCTTTGCAGGCCTGATCTGGCTGAAGTAGGACTTCTAATCTGGGTGTGCTACATTGTCCTAAGGCTGAAAGGCACAACGTGCAGGCTTCTTTCCAAAGGGCGAGTTGGGCCCCACAGCATCTTGCTTCCAGCTCTTTGGGAAGCTAAGAAACAACTCGCTCTGCACAGTGCTCTTACAGCCTACCGGGAACATCTCTTCCAAAGGCCTGTGAAACGCAGTTTCTTTGCAGGCCTGATCTGGCTGAAGTAGGACTTCTAATCTGGGTGTGCTACATTGTCCTAAGGCTGAAAGGCACAACGTGCAGGCTTCTTTCCAAAGGGCGAGTTGGGCCCCACAGCATCTTGCTTCCAGCTCTTTGGGAAGCCTAGAAACAACTCGCTCTGCACAGTGCTCTTACAGCCTACCGGGAACATCTCTTCCAAAGGCCTGTGAAACGCAGTTTCTTTGCAGGCCTGACCTGGCTGAAGTAGGACTTCTGCTCTGGGTGTGCTACTTTGCCCTAGAGCTGAAAGGCACAACGTGCAGGCTTCTTTCCAAAGGGCGAGTTGGGCCCCACAGCATCTTGCTTCCAGCTCTTTGGTAAGCTAAGAAACAACACGCTCCGCACAGTGCTCTTACAGCCTACCGGGAAGATCCCTTCCAAAGGCCTGTGAAACGCAGTTTCTTTGCAGGCCTGATCTGGCTGAAGTAGGACTTCTGCTCTGGGTGTGCTACATTGCCCTAGAGCCGAAAGGCACAACGTGCAGGCTTCTTTCCAAAGGGCGAGTTGGGCCCCACAGCATCTTGCTTCCAGCTCTTTGGTAAGCTAAGAAACAACTCGCTCTGCACAGTGCTCTTACAGCCTAGTGGGAACATCTCTTCCAAAGGCCTGTGAAACGCAGTTTCTTTGCAGGCCTGATCTGGCTGAAGTAGGACTTCTGCTCTGGGTGTGCTACTTTGCCCTAGAGCTGAAAGGCACAACGTGCAGGCTTCTTTCCAAAGGGCGAGTTGGGCCCCACAGCATCTTGCTTCCAGCTCTTTGGGAAGCTAAGAAACAACTCGCTCTGCACAGTGCTCTTACAGCCTAGTGGGAACATCTCTTCCAAAGGCCTGTGAAACGAAGTTTCTTTGCAGGCCTGATCTGGCTGAAGTAGGGCTTCTGCTCTGGGTGTGCTACTTTGCCCTAGAGCTGAAAGGCACAACGTGCAGGCTTCTTTCCAAAGGGCGAGTTGGGCCCCACAGCATCTTGCTTCCAGCTGTTTGGGAAGCTAAGAAACAACTCGCTCTGCACAGTGCTCTTACAGCCTACCGGGAACATCTCTTCCAAAGGCCTGTGAAACGCAGTTTCTTTGCAGGCCTGATCTGGCTGAAGTAGGACTTCTGCTCTGGGTGTGCTACTTTGCCCTAGAGCTGAAAGGCACAACGTGCAGGCTTCTTTCCAAAGGGCGAGTTGGGCCCCACAGCATCTTGCTTCCAGCTCTTTGGGAAGCTAAGAAACAACTCGCTCTGCACAGTGCTCTTACAGCCTACCGGGAATATCTCTTCCAAACGCCAGTGAAACGCAGTTTCTTTGCAGGCCTGATCTGGCTGAAGTGGGACTTCTGCTCTGGGTGTGCTACTTTGCCCTAGAGCTGAAAGGCACAACGTGCAGGCTTCTTTCCAAAGGGCGAGTTGGGCCCCACAGCATCTTGCTTCCAGCTCTTTGGGAAGCTAAGAAACAACTCGCTCTGCACAGTGCTCTTACAGCCTAGTGGGAACATCTCTTGCAAAGGCCTGTGAAACGCAGTTTCTTTGCAGGCCTGATCTGGCTGAAGTAGGACTTCTGCTCTGGGTGTGCTACTTTGCCCTAGAGCTGAAAGGCACAACGTGCAGGCTTCTTTCCAAAGGGCGAGTTGGGCCCCACAGCATCTTGCTTACAGCTCTTTGGGAAGCTAAGAAACAACTCGCTCTGCACAGTGCTCTTACAGCCTAGTGGGAACATCTCTTCCAAAGGCCTGTGAAACGCAGTTTCTTTGCAGGCCTGATCTGGCTGAAGTAGGACTTCTGCTCTGGGTGTGCTACTTTGCCCTAGAGCTGAAAGGCACAACGTACAGGCTTCTTACCAAAGGGCGAGTTGGGCCCCACAGCATCTTGCTTCCAGCTCTTTGGGAAGCTAAGAAACAACTCGCTCTGCACAGTGCTCTTACAGCCTAGTGGGAACATCTCTTCCAAAGGCCTGTGAAACGCAGTTTCTTTGCAGGCCTGATCTGGCTGAAGTAGGGCTTCTGCTCTGGGTGTGCTACTTTGCCATAGAGCTGAAAGGCACAACGTGCAGGCTTCTTTAAAAAGGGCGAGTTGGGCCGCACAGCATCTTGCTTCCAGCTCTTTGGGAAGCTAAGAAACAACTCGCTCTGCACAGTGCTCTTACAGCCTAGTGGGAACATCTCTTCCAAAGGCCTGCGAAACGCAGTTTCTTTGCAGGCCTGATCTGGCTGAAGTAGGACTTCTGCTCTGGGTGTGCTACTTTGCCCTAGAGCTGAAAGGCACAACGTGCAGGCTTCTTTCCAAAGGGCGAGTTGGGCCCCACATTATCTTGCTTCCAGCTCTTTGGGAAGCTAAGAAACAACTCGCTCTGCACAGTGCTCTTACAGCCTAGTGGGAACATCTCTTCCAAACGCCTGTGAAACGCAGTTTCTTTGCAGGCTTGATCTGGCTGAAGTAGGACTTCTGCTCTGGGTGTGCTACATTGCCCTAGAGCTGAAAGGCACAACGTGCAGGCTTCTTTCCAAAGGGCTAGTTGGGCCCCAAAGCATCTCGCTTCCAGCTCTTTGGGAAGCCTAGAAACAACTCGCTCTGCACAGTGCTCTTACAGCCTACCGGGAACATCGATTCCAAAGGCATGTGAAACACAGCTTCTTTGCAGGCGTGATCTGCTTCAAGTAGAACTTCTGCTCTGGGTGTGCTACATTGCCCTAGAGCTGAAAGGCACAACGTGCAGGCTTCTTTCCAAAGGGCGAGTTGGGCCCCACAGCATCTTGCTTCCAGCTCTTTGGGAAGCTAAGAAACAACTCGCTCTGCACAGTGCTCTTACAGCCTACCGGGAACATCTCTTCCAAAGGCCTGTGAAACGCAGTTTCTTTGCAGGCCTGATCTGGCTGAAGTAGGACTTCTAATCTGGGTGTGCTACATTGTCCTAAGGCTGAAAGGCACAACGTGCAGGCTTCTTTCCAAAGGGCGAGTTGGGCCCCACAGCATCTTGCTTCCAGCTCTTTGGGAAGCCTAGAAACAACTCGCTCTGCACAGTGCTCTTACAGCCTACCGGGAACATCTCTTCCAAAGGCCTGTGAAACGCAGTTTCTTTGCAGGCCTGACCTGGCTGAAGTAGGACTTCTGCTCTGGGTGTGCTACTTTGCCCTAGAGCTGAAAGGCACAACGTGCAGGCTTCTTTCCAAAGGGCGAGTTGGGCCCCACAGCATCTTGCTTCCAGCTCTTTGGGAAGCTAAGAAACAACACGCTCCGCACAGTGCTCTTACAGCCTACGGGAAGATCCCTTCCAAAGGCCTGTGAAACGCAGTTTCTTTGCAGGCCTGATCTGGCTGAAGTAGGACTTCTGCTCTGGGTGTGCTACATTGCCCTAGAGCCGAAAGGCACAACGTGCAGGCTTCTTTCCAAAGGGCGAGTTGGGCCCCACAGCATCTTGCTTCCAGCTCTTTGGTAAGCTAAGAAACAACTCGCTCTGCACAGTGCTCTTACAGCCTAGTGGGAACATCTCTTCCAAAGGCCTGTGAAACGCAGTTTCTTTGCAGGCCTGATCTGGCTGAAGTAGGACTTCTGCTCTGGGTGTGCTACTTTGCCCTAGAGCTGAAAGGCACAACGTGCAGGCTTCTTTCCAAAGGGCGAGTTGGGCCCCACAGCATCTTGCTTCCAGCTCTTTGGGAAGCTAAGAAACAACTCGCTCTGCACAGTGCTCTTACAGCCTACCGGGAACATCTCTTCCAAAGGCCTGTGAAACGCAGTTTCTTTGCAGGCCTGATCTGGCTGAAGTAGGACTTCTAATCTGGGTGTGCTACATTGTCCTAAGGCTGAAAGGCACAACGTGCAGGCTTCTTTCCAAAGGGCGAGTTGGGCCCCACAGCATCTTGCTTCCAGCTCTTTGGGAAGCTAAGAAACAACTCGCTCTGCACAGTGCTCTTACAGCCTACCGGGAACATCTCTTCCAAAGGCCTGTGAAACGCAGTTTCTTTGCAGGCCTGATCTGGCTGAAGTAGGACTTCTAATCTGGGTGTGCTACATTGTCCTAAGGCTGAAAGGCACAACGTGCAGGCTTCTTTCCAAAGGGCGAGTTGGGCCCCACAGCATCTTGCTTCCAGCTCTTTGGGAAGCCTAGAAACAACTCGCTCTGCACAGTGCTCTTACAGCCTACCGGGAACATCTCTTCCAAAGGCCTGTGAAACGCAGTTTCTTTGCAGGCCTGACCTGGCTGAAGTAGGACTTCTGCTCTGGGTGTGCTACTTTGCCCTAGAGCTGAAAGGCACAACGTGCAGGCTTCTTTCCAAAGGGCGAGTTGGGCCCCACAGCATCTTGCTTCCAGCTCTTTGGGAAGCTAAGAAACAACACGCTCCGCACAGTGCTCTTACAGCCTACCGGGAAGATCCCTTCCAAAGGCCTGTGAAACGCAGTTTCTTTGCAGGCCTGATCTGGCTGAAGTAGGACTTCTGCTCTGGGTGTGCTACATTGCCCTAGAGCCGAAAGGCACAACGTGCAGGCTTCTTTCCAAAGGGCGAGTTGGGCCCCACAGCATCTTGCTTCCAGCTCTTTGGTAAGCTAAGAAACAACTCGCTCTGCACAGTGCTCTTACAGCCTAGTGGGAACATCTCTTCCAAAGGCCTGTGAAACGCAGTTTCTTTGCAGGCCTGATCTGGCTGAAGTAGGACTTCTGCTCTGGGTGTGCTACTTTGCCCTAGAGCTGAAAGGCACAACGTGCAGGCTTCTTTCCAAAGGGCGAGTTGGGCCCCACAGCATCTTGCTTCCAGCTCTTTGGGAAGCTAAGAAACAACTCGCTCTGCACAGTGCTCTTACAGCCTAGTGGGAACATCTCTTCCAAAGGCCTGTGAAACGAAGTTTCTTTGCAGGCCTGATCTGGCTGAAGTAGGGCTTCTGCTCTGGGTGTGCTACTTTGCCCTAGAGCTGAAAGGCACAACGTGCAGGCTTCTTTCCAAAGGGCGAGTTGGGCCCCACAGCATCTTGCTTCCAGCTGTTTGGGAAGCTAAGAAACAACTCGCTCTGCACAGTGCTCTTACAGCCTACCGGGAACATCTCTTCCAAAGGCCTGTGAAACGCAGTTTCTTTGCAGGCCTGATCTGGCTGAAGTAGGACTTCTGCTCTGGGTGTGCTACTTTGCCCTAGAGCTGAAAGGCACAACGTGCAGGCTTCTTTCCAAAGGGCGAGTTGGGCCCCACAGCATCTTGCTTCCAGCTCTTTGGGAAGCTAAGAAACAACTCGCTCTGCACAGTGCTCTTACAGCCTACCGGGAATATCTCTTCCAAACGCCAGTGAAACGCAGTTTCTTTGCAGGCCTGATCTGGCTGAAGTGGGACTTCTGCTCTGGGTGTGCTACTTTGCCCTAGAGCTGAAAGGCACAACGTGCAGGCTTCTTTCCAAAGGGCGAGTTGGGCCCCACAGCATCTTGCTTCCAGCTCTTTGGGAAGCTAAGAAACAACTCGCTCTGCACAGTGCTCTTACAGCCTAGTGGGAACATCTCTTCCAAAGGCCTGTGAAACGCAGTTTCTTTGCAGGCCTGATCTGGCTGAAGTAGGACTTCTGCTCTGGGTGTGCTACTTTGCCCTAGAGCTGAAAGGCACAACGTGCAGGCTTCTTTCCAAAGGGCGAGTTGGGCCCCACAGCATCTTGCTTCCAGCTCTTTGGGAAGCTAAGAAACAACTCGCTCTGCACAGTGCTCTTACAGCCTAGTGGGAACATCTCTTCCAAAGGCCTGTGAAACGCAGTTTCTTTGCAGGCCTGATCTGGCTGAAGTAGGACTTCTGCTCTGGGTGTGCTACTTTGCCCTAGAGCTGAAAGGCACAACGTACAGGCTTCTTACCAAAGGGCGAGTTGGGCCCCACAGCATCTTGCTTCCAGCTCTTTGGGAAGCTAAGAAACAACTCGCTCTGCACAGTGCTCTTACAGCCTAGTGGGAACATCTCTTCCAAAGGCCTGTGAAACGCAGTTTCTTTGCAGGCCTGATCTGGCTGAAGTAGGGCTTCTGCTCTGGGTGTGCTACTTTGCCATAGAGCTGAAAGGCACAACGTGCAGGCTTCTTTAAAAAGGGCGAGTTGGGCCGCACAGCATCTTGCTTACAGCTCTTTGGGAAGCTAAGAAACAACTCGCTCTGCACAGTGCTCTTACAGCCTAGTGGGAACATCTCTTCCAAAGGCCTGTGAAACGCAGTTTCTTTGCAGGCCTGATCTGGCTGAAGTAGGACTTCTGCTCTGGGTGTGCTACTTTGCCCTAGAGCTGAAAGGCACAACGTGCAGGCTTCTTTCCAAAGGGCGAGTTGGGCCCCAAAGCATCTTGCTTCCAGCTCTTTTTGAAGCCTAGAAACAACTCGCTCTGCACAGTGCTCTTACAGCCTACCGGGAACATCTCTTCCAAAGGCCTGTGAAACGCAGTTTCTTTGCAGGCCTGATCTGGCTGAAGTAGGACTTCTGCTCTGGGTGTGCTACATTGCCCTAGAGCTGAAAGGCACAACGTGCAGGCTTCTTTCCAAAGGGCGAGTTGGGCCCAACAGCATCTTGCTTCCAGCTCTTTGGGAAGCTAAGAAACAAGTCGCTCTGCACAGTGCTCTTACAGCCTACCGGGAACATCTCTTCCAAAGGCCTGTGAAACGCAGTTTCTTTGCAGGCCTGATCTGGCTGAAGTAGGACTTCTGCTCTGGGTGTGCTACATTGCCCTAGAGCTGAAAGGCACAACGTGCAGGCTTCTTTCCAAAGGGCGAGTTGGGCCCCACATCATCTTGCTTCCAGCTCTTGGGAAGCTAAGAAACAACTCGCTCTGCACAGTGCTCTTACAGCTTAACGGGAACATCTCTTCCAAAGGCCTGTGAAACGCAGTTTCTTTGCAGGCGTGATCTGCTTGAAGTAGGACTTCTGCTCTGAGTGTGCTACATTGCCCTAGAGCTGAAAGGCACAACGTGCAGGCTTCTTTCCAAAGGGCGAGTTGGGCCCCACAGCATCTTGCTTCCAGCTCTTTGGGAAGCTAAGAAACAACTCGCTCTGCACAGTGCTCTTACAGCCTACCGGGAACATCTCTTCCAAAGGCCTGTGAAACGCAGTTTCTTTGCAGGCCTGATCTGGCTGAAGTAGGACTTCTGCTCTGGGTGTGCTACTTTGCCCTAGAGCTGAAAGGCACAACGTGCAGGCTTCTTTCCAAAGGGCGAGTTGGGCCCCACAGCATCTTGCTTCCAGCTCTTTGGGAAGCTAAGAAACAACTCGCTCTGCACAGTGCTCTTACAGCCTACCGGGAACATCTCTTCCAAAGGCCTGTGAAACGCAGTTTCTTTGCAGGCCTGATCTGGCTGAAGTAGGACTTCTGCTCTGGGTGTGCTACTTTGCCCTAGAGCTGAAAGGCACAACGTGCAGGCTTCTTTCCAAAGGGCGAGTTGGGCCCCACAGCATCTTGCTTCCAGCTCTTTGGGAAGCTAAGAAACAACTCGCTCTGCACAGTGCTCTTACAGCCTACCGGGAACATCTCTTCCAAAGGCCTGTGAAACGCAGTTTCTTTGCAGGCCTGATCTGGCTGAAGTAAGACTTCTGCTCTGGGTGTGCTACATTGCCCTAGAGCTGAAAGGCACAACGTGCAGGCTTCTTTCCAAAGGGCGAGTTGGGCCCCAAAGCATCTTGCTTCCAGCTCTTTGGGAAGCCTAGAAACAACTCGCTCTGCACAGTGCTCTTACAGCCTACCGGGAACATCTCTTCCAAGGGCATGTGAAACACAGCTTCTTTGCAGGCGTGATCTGCTTGAAGTAGAACTTCTGCTCTGGGTGTGCTACATTGCCCTAGAGCTGAAAGTCACAACGTGCAGGCTTCTTTCCAAAGGGCGAGTTGGGCCCCACAGCATCTTGCTTCCAGCTCTTTGGGAAGCTAAGAAAGAACTCGCTCTGCACATTGCTCTTACAGCCTACCGGGAACATCTCTTCCAAAGGCCTGTGAAACGCAGTTTCTTTGCAGGCCTGATCTGCTTGAAGTAGAACTTCTGCTCTGGGTGTGCTACATTGCCCTAGAGCTGAAAGGCACAAGGTGCAGGCTTCTTTCCAAAGGGCGAGTTGGGCCCCACAGCATCTTGCTTCCAGCTCTTTGGGAAGCTAAGAAACAACTCGCTCTGCACAGTGCTCTTACAGCCTACCGGGAACATCTCTTCCAAAGGCCTGTGAAACGCAGTTTCTTTGCAGGCCTGATCTGGCTGAAGTAGGACTTCTGCTATGGGTGTGCTACATTGCCCTAGAGCTGAAAGGCACAACGTGCAGGCTTCTTTCCAAAGGGCGAGTTGGGCCCAACAGCATCTTGCTTCCAGCTCTTTGGGAAGCTAAGAAACAACTCGCTCTGCACAGTGCTCTTACAGCCTACCGGGAACATCTCTTCCAAGGGCCTGTGAAACGCAGTTTCTTTGCAGGCCTGATCTGGCTGAAGTAGGACTTCTGCTCTGGGTGTGCTACTTTGCCCTAGAGCTGAAAGGCACAAGGTGCAGGCTTCTTTCCAAAGGGCGAGTTGGGCCCCACAGCATCTTGCTTCCAGCTCTTTGGGAAGCTAAGAAACAACTCGCTCTGCACAGTGCTCTTACAGCCTAGTGGGAACATCTCTTGCAAAGGCCTGTGAAACGCAGTTTCTTTGCAGGCCTGATCTGGCTGAAGTAGGACTTCTGCTCTGGGTGTGCTACTTTGCCCTAGAGCTGAAAGGCACAACGTGCAGGCTTCTTTCCAAAGGGCGAGTTGGGCCCCACAGCATCTTGCTTCCAGCTCTTTGGGAAGCTAAGAAACAACTCGCTCTGCACAGTGCTCTTACAGCCTACTGGGAACATCTCTTCCAAAGGCCTGTGAAACGCAGTTTCTTTGCAGGCCTGATCTGGCTGAAGTAGGACTTCTGCTCTGGGTGTGCTACTTTGCCCTAGAGCTGAAAGGCACAACGTGCAGGCTTCTTTCCAAAGGGCGAGTTGGGCCCCACAGCATCTTGCTTCCAGCTGTTTGGGAAGCCAGGAAACAACTCGCTCTGCACAGTGCTCTTACAGCCTACCGGGAACATCTCTTCCAAAGGCATGTGAAACACAGCTTCTTTGCAGGCGTGATCTGCTTCAAGTAGAACTTCTGCTCTGGGTGTGCTACATTGCCCTAGAGCTGAAAGGCACAAGGTGCAGGCTTCTTTCCAAAGGGCGAGTTGGACCCCACAGCATCTTGCTTCCAGCTCTTTGGGAAGCTAAGAAACAACTCGCTCTGCACAGTGCTCTTACAGCCTACCGGAAACATCTCTTCCAAAGGCCTGTGAAACGCAGTTTCTTTGCAGGCCTGATCTGGCTGAAGTAGGACTTCTGCTCTGGGTGTGCTACATTGCCCTAGAGCTGAAAGGCACAACGTGCAGGCTTCTTTCCAAAGGGCGAGTTGGGCCCCACATTATCTTGCTTCCAGCTCTTTGGGAAGCTAAGAAACAACTCGCTCTGCACAGTGCTCTTACAGCCTAGTGGGAACATCTCTTCCAAAGGCCTGCGAAACGCAGTTTCTTTGCAGGCCTGATCTGGCTGAAGTAGGACTTCTGCTCTGGGTGTGCTACTTTGCCCTAGAGCTGAAAGGCACAACGTGCAGGCTTCTTTCCAAAGGGCGAGTTGGGCCCCACATCATCTTGCTTCCAGCTCTTTGGGAAGCTAAGAAACAACTCGCTCTGCACAGTGCTCTTACAGCCTAGTGGGAACATCTCTTCCAAACGCCTGTGAAACGCAGTTTCTTTGCAGGCCTGATCTGGCTGAAGTAGGACTTCTGCTCTGGGTGTGCTACATTGCCCTAGAGCTGAAAGGCACAACGTGCAGGCTTCTTTCCAAAGGGCTAGTTGGGCCCCAAAGCATCTCGCTTCCAGCTCTTTGGGAAGCCTAGAAACAACTCGCTCTGCACAGTGCTCTTACAGCCTACCGGGAACATCTATTCCAAAGGCATGTGAAACACAGCTTCTTTGCAGGCGTGATCTGCTTCAAGTAGAACTTCTGCTCTGGGTGTGCTACATTGCCCTAGAGCTGAAAGGCACAACGTGCAGGCTTCTTTCCAAAGGGCGAGTTGGGCCCCACAGCATCTTGCTTCCAGCTCTTTGGGAAGCTAAGAAACAACTCGCTCTGCACAGTGCTCTTACAGCCTACCGGGAACATCTCTTCCAAAGGCCTGTGAAACGCAGTTTCTTTGCAGGCCTGATCTGGCTGAAGTAGGACTTCTAATCTGGGTGTGCTACATTGTCCTAAGGCTGAAAGGCACAACGTGCAGGCTTCTTTCCAAAGGGCGAGTTGGGCCCCACAGCATCTTGCTTCCAGCTCTTTGGGAAGCCTAGAAACAACTCGCTCTGCACAGTGCTCTTACAGCCTACCGGGAACATCTCTTCCAAAGGCCTGTGAAACGCAGTTTCTTTGCAGGCCTGACCTGGCTGAAGTAGGACTTCTGCTCTGGGTGTGCTACTTTGCCCTAGAGCTGAAAGGCACAACGTGCAGGCTTCTTTCCAAAGGGCGAGTTGGGCCCCACAGCATCTTGCTTCCAGCTCTTTGGGAAGCTAAGAAACAACACGCTCCGCACAGTGCTCTTACAGCCTACGGGAAGATCTCTTCCAAAGGCCTGTGAAACGCAGTTTCTTTGCAGGCCTGATCTGGCTGAAGTAGGACTTCTGCTCTGGGTGTGCTACATTGCCCTAGAGCCGAAAGGCACAACGTGCAGGCTTCTTTCCAAAGGGCGAGTTGGGCCCCACAGCATCTTGCTTCCAGCTCTTTGGGAAGCTAAGAAACAACTCGCTCTGCACAGTGCTCTTACAGCCTAGTGGGAACATCTCTTCCAAAGGCCTGTGAAACGCAGTTTCTTTGCAGGCCTGATCTGGCTGAAGTAGGACTTCTGCTCTGGGTGTGCTACTTTGCCCTAGAGCTGAAAGGCACAACGTGCAGGCTTCTTTCCAAAGGGCGAGTTGGGCCCCAGAGCATCTTGCTTCCAGCTATTTGGGAAGCTAAGAAACAACTCGCTCTGCACAGTGCTCTTACAGCCTAGTGGGAACATCTCTTCCAAAGGCCTGTGAAACGCAGTTTCTTTGCAGGCCTGATCTGGCTGAAGTAGGGCTTCTGCTCTGGGTGTGCTACTTTGCCCTAGAGCTGAAAGGCACAACGTGCAGGCTTCTTTCCAAAGGGCGAGTTGGGCCCCACAGCATCTTGCTTCCAGCTCTTTGGCAAGCTAAGAAACAACTCGCTCTGCACAGTGCTCTTACAGCCTACCGGGAACATCTCTTCCAAGGGCCTGTGAAACGCAGTTTCTTTGCAGGCCTGATCTGGCTGAAGTAGGACTTCTGCTCTGGGTGTGCTACTTTGCCCTAGAGCTGAAAGGCACAAGGTGCAGGCTTCTTTCCAAAGGGCGAGTTGGGCCCCACAGCATCTTGCTTCCAGCTGTTTGGGAAGCTAAGAAACAACTCGCTCTGCACAGTGCTCTTACAGCCTAGTGGGAACATCTCTTGCAAAGGCCTGTGAAACGCAGTTTCTTTGCAGGCCTGATCTGGCTGAAGTAGGACTTCTGCTCTGGGTGTGCTACTTTGCCCTAGAGCTGAAAGGCACAACGTGCAGGCTTCTTTCCAAAGGGCGAGTTGGGCCCCACAGCATCTTGCTTCCAGCTCTTTGGGAAGCTAAGAAACAACTCGCTCTGCACAGTGCTCTTACAGCCTACTGGGAACATCTCTTCCAAAGGCCTGTGAAACGCAGTTTCTTTGCAGGCCTGATCTGGCTGAAGTAGGACTTCTGCTCTGGGTGTGCTACTTTGCCCTAGAGCTGAAAGGCACAACGTGCAGGCTTCTTTCCAAAGGGCGAGTTGGGCCCCACAGCATCTTGCTTCCAGCTGTTTGGGAAGCCTGGAAACAACTCGCTCTGCACAGTGCTCTTAAAGCCTACCGGGAACATCTCTTCCAAAGGCATGTGAAACACAGCTACTTTGCAGGCGTGATCTGCTTCAAGTAGAACTTCTGCTCTGGGTGTGCTACATTGCCCTAGAGCTGAAAGGCACGAGGTGCAGGCTTCTTTCCAAAGGGCGAGTTGGACCCCACAGCATCTTGCTTCCAGCTCTTTGGGAAGCTAAGAAACAACTCGCTCTGCACAGTGCTCTTACAGCCTACCGGAAACATCTCTTCCAAAGGCCTGTGAAACGCAGTTTCTTTGCAGGCCTGATCTGGCTGAAGTAGGACTTCTGCTCTGGGTGTGCTACATTGCCCTAGAGCTGAAAGGCACAACGTGCAGGCTTCTTTCCAAAGGGCGAGTTGGGCCCCACATTATCTTGCTTCCAGCTCTTTGGGAAGCTAAGAAACAACTCGCTCTGCACAGTGCTCTTACAGCCTAGTGGGAACATCTCTTCCAAAGGCCTGCGAAACGCAGTTTCTTTGCAGGCCTGATCTGGCTGAAGTAGGACTTCTGCTCTGGGTGTGCTACTTTGCCCTAGAGCTGAAAGGCACAACGTGCAGGCTTCTTTCCAAAGGGCGAGTTGGGCCCCACATTATCTTGCTTCCAGCTCTTTGGGAAGCTAAGAAACAACTCGCTCTGCACAGTGCTCTTACAGCCTAGTGGGAACATCTCTTCCAAACGCCTGTGAAACGCAGTTTCTTTGCAGGCTTGATCTGGCTGAAGTAGGACTTCTGCTCTGGGTGTGCTACATTGCCCTAGAGCTGAAAGGCACAACGTGCAGGCTTCTTTCCAAAGGGCTAGTTGGGCCCCAAAGCATCTCGCTTCCAGCTCTTTGGGAAGCCTAGAAACAACTCGCTCTGCACAGTGCTCTTACAGCCTACCGGGAACATCGATTCCAAAGGCATGTGAAACACAGCTTCTTTGCAGGCGTGATCTGCTTCAAGTAGAACTTCTGCTCTGGGTGTGCTACATTGCCCTAGAGCTGAAAGGCACAACGTGCAGGCTTCTTTCCAAAGGGCGAGTTGGGCCCCACAGCATCTTGCTTCCAGCTCTTTGGGAAGCTAAGAAACAACTCGCTCTGCACAGTGCTCTTACAGCCTACCGGGAACATCTCTTCCAAAGGCCTGTGAAACGCAGTTTCTTTGCAGGCCTGATCTGGCTGAAGTAGGACTTCTAATCTGGGTGTGCTACATTGTCCTAAGGCTGAAAGGCACAACGTGCAGGCTTCTTTCCAAAGGGCGAGTTGGGCCCCACAGCATCTTGCTTCCAGCTCTTTGGGAAGCCTAGAAACAACTCGCTCTGCACAGTGCTCTTACAGCCTACCGGGAACATCTCTTCCAAAGGCCTGTGAAACGCAGTTTCTTTGCAGGCCTGACCTGGCTGAAGTAGGACTTCTGCTCTGGGTGTGCTACTTTGCCCTAGAGCTGAAAGGCACAACGTGCAGGCTTCTTTCCAAAGGGCGAGTTGGGCCCCACAGCATCTTGCTTCCAGCTCTTTGGGAAGCTAAGAAACAACACGCTCCGCACAGTGCTCTTACAGCCTACGGGAAGATCCCTTCCAAAGGCCTGTGAAACGCAGTTTCTTTGCAGGCCTGATCTGGCTGAAGTAGGACTTCTGCTCTGGGTGTGCTACATTGCCCTAGAGCCGAAAGGCACAACGTGCAGGCTTCTTTCCAAAGGGCGAGTTGGGCCCCACAGCATCTTGCTTCCAGCTCTTTGGTAAGCTAAGAAACAACTCGCTCTGCACAGTGCTCTTACAGCCTAGTGGGAACATCTCTTCCAAAGGCCTGTGAAACGCAGTTTCTTTGCAGGCCTGATCTGGCTGAAGTAGGACTTCTGCTCTGGGTGTGCTACTTTGCCCTAGAGCTGAAAGGCACAACGTGCAGGCTTCTTTCCAAAGGGCGAGTTGGGCCCCACAGCATCTTGCTTCCAGCTCTTTGGGAAGCTAAGAAACAACTCGCTCTGCACAGTGCTCTTACAGCCTACCGGGAACATCTCTTCCAAAGGCCTGTGAAACGCAGTTTCTTTGCAGGCCTGATCTGGCTGAAGTAGGACTTCTAATCTGGGTGTGCTACATTGTCCTAAGGCTGAAAGGCACAACGTGCAGGCTTCTTTCCAAAGGGCGAGTTGGGCCCCACAGCATCTTGCTTCCAGCTCTTTGGGAAGCTAAGAAACAACTCGCTCTGCACAGTGCTCTTACAGCCTACCGGGAACATCTCTTCCAAAGGCCTGTGAAACGCAGTTTCTTTGCAGGCCTGATCTGGCTGAAGTAGGACTTCTAATCTGGGTGTGCTACATTGTCCTAAGGCTGAAAGGCACAACGTGCAGGCTTCTTTCCAAAGGGCGAGTTGGGCCCCACAGCATCTTGCTTCCAGCTCTTTGGGAAGCCTAGAAACAACTCGCTCTGCACAGTGCTCTTACAGCCTACCGGGAACATCTCTTCCAAAGGCCTGTGAAACGCAGTTTCTTTGCAGGCCTGACCTGGCTGAAGTAGGACTTCTGCTCTGGGTGTGCTACTTTGCCCTAGAGCTGAAAGGCACAACGTGCAGGCTTCTTTCCAAAGGGCGAGTTGGGCCCCACAGCATCTTGCTTCCAGCTCTTTGGTAAGCTAAGAAACAACACGCTCCGCACAGTGCTCTTACAGCCTACCGGGAAGATCCCTTCCAAA
>NW_027226816.1:0-28632 GCF_037783145.1 Equus przewalskii
GTAGGACTTCTGCTCTGGGTGTGCTACTTTGCCCTAGAGCTGAAAGGCACAACGTGCAGGCTTCTTTCCAAAGGGCGAGTTGGGCCCCACAGCATCTTGCTTCCAGCTCTTTGGGAAGCTAAGAAACAACTCGCTCTGCACAGTGCTCTTACAGCCTAGTGGGAACATCTCTTCCAAAGGCCTGTGAAACGCAGTTTCTTTGCAGGCCTGATCTGGCTGAAGTAGGACTTCTGCTCTGGGTGTGCTACTTTGCCCTAGAGCTGAAAGGCACAACGTGCAGGCTTCTTTCCAAAGGGCGAGTTGGGCCCCACAGCATCTTGCTTCCAGCTCTTTGGGAAGCTAAGAAACAACTCGCTCTGCACAGTGCTCTTACAGCCTAGTGGGAACATCTCTTCCAAAGGCCTGTGAAACGCAGTTTCTTTGCAGGCCTGATCTGGCTGAAGTAGGACTTCTGCTCTGGGTGTGCTACTTTGCCCTAGAGCTGAAAGGCACAACGTGCAGGCTTCTTTCCAAAGGGCGAGTTGGGCCCCACAGCATCTTGCTTCCAGCTCTTTGGGAAGCTAAGAAACAACTCGCTCTGCACAGTGCTCTTACAGCCTAGTGGGAACATCTCTTCCAAAGGCCTGTGAAACGCAGTTTCTTTGCAGGCCTGATCTGGCTGAAGTAGGACTTCTGCTCTGGGTGTGCTACTTTGCCCTAGAGCTGAAAGGCACAACGTGCAGGCTTCTTTCCAAAGGGCGAGTTGGGCCGCACAGCATCTTGCTTCCAGCTCTTTGGGAAGCTAAGAAACAACTCGCTCTGCACAGTGCTCTTACAGCCTACCGGGAACATCTCTTCCAAAGGCCTGTGAAACGCAGTTTCTTTGCAGGCCTGATCTGGCTGAAGTAGGACTTCTGCTCTGGGTGTGCTACTTTGCCCTAGAGCTGAAAGGCACAACGTGCAGGCTTCTTTCCAAAGGGCGAGTTGGGCCCCACAGCATCTTGCTTCCAGCTCTTTGGGAAGCTAAGAAACAACTCGCTCTGCACAGTGCTCTTACAGCCTACCGGGAACATCTCTTCCAAAGGCCTGTGAAACGCAGTTTCTTTGCAGGCCTGATCTGGCTGAAGTAGGACTTCTGCTCTGGGTGTGCCACTTTGCCCTAGAGCTGAAAGGCACAACGTGCAGGCTTCTTTCCAAAGGGCGAGTTGGGCCCCACAGCATCTTGCTTCCAGCTCTTTGGGAAGCTAAGAAACAACTCGCTCTGCACAGTGCTCTTACAGCCTAGTGGGAACATCTCTTCCAAAGGCCTGTGAAACGCAGTTTCTTTGCAGGCCTGATCTGGCTGAAGTAGGACTTCTGCTCTGGGTGTGCTACTTTGCCCTAGAGCTGAAAGGCACAACGTGCAGGCTTCTTTCCAAAGGGCGAGTTGGGCCCCACAGCATCTTGCTTCCAGCTCTTTGGGAAGCTAAGAAACAACTCGCTCTGCACAGTGCTCTTACAGCCTAGTGGGAACATCTCTTCCAAAGGCCTGTGAAACGCAGTTTCTTTGCAGGCCTGATCTGGCTGAAGTAGGACTTCTGCTCTGGGTGTGCTACTTTGCCCTAGAGCTGAAAGGCACAACGTGCAGGCTTCTTTCCAAAGGGCGAGTTGGGCCCCACAGCATCTTGCTTCCAGCTCTTTGGGAAGCTAAGAAACAACTCGCTCTGCACAGTGCTCTTACAGCCTAGTGGGAACATCTCTTCCAAAGGCCTGTGAAACGCAGTTTCTTTGCAGGCCTGATCTGGCTGAAGTAGGACTTCTGCTCTGGGTGTGCTACTTTGCCCTAGAGCTGAAAGGCACAACGTGCAGGCTTCTTTCCAAAGGGCGAGTTGGGCCCCACAGCATCTTGCTTCCAGCTCTTTGGGAAGCTAAGAAACAACTCGCTCTGCACAGTGCTCTTACAGCCTACCGGGAACATCTCTTCCAAAGGCCTGTGAAACGCAGTTTCTTTGCAGGCCTGATCTGGCTGAAGTAGGACTTCTGCTCTGGGTGTGCTACTTTGCCCTAGAGCTGAAAGGCACAACGTGCAGGCTTCTTTCCAAAGGGCGAGTTGGGCCCCACAGCATCTTGCTTCCAGCTCTTTGGGAAGCTAAGAAACAACTCGCTCTGCACAGTGCTCTTACAGCCTAGTGGGAACATCTCTTCCAAAGGCCTGTGAAACGCAGTTTCTTTGCAGGCCTGATCTGGCTGAAGTAGGACTTCTGCTCTGGGTGTGCTACTTTGCCCTAGAGCTGAAAGGCACAACGTGCAGGCTTCTTTCCAAAGGGCGAGTTGGGCCCCACAGCATCTTGCTTCCAGCTCTTTGGGAAGCTAAGAAACAACTCGCTCTGCACAGTGCTCTTACAGCCTAGTGGGAACATCTCTTCCAAAGGCCTGTGAAACGCAGTTTCTTTGCAGGCCTGATCTGGCTGAAGTAGGACTTCTGCTCTGGGTGTGCTACTTTGCCCTAGAGCTGAAAGGCACAACGTGCAGGCTTCTTTCCAAAGGGCGAGTTGGGCCCCACAGCATCTTGCTTCCAGCTCTTTGGGAAGCTAAGAAACAACTCGCTCTGCACAGTGCTCTTACAGCCTACCGGGAACATCTCTTCCAAAGGCCTGTGAAACGCAGTTTCTTTGCAGGCCTGATCTGGCTGAAGTAGGACTTCTGCTCTGGGTGTGCTACTTTGCCCTAGAGCTGAAAGGCACAACGTGCAGGCTTCTTTCCAAAGGGCGAGTTGGGCCCCACAGCATCTTGCTTCCAGCTCTTTGGGAAGCTAAGAAACAACTCGCTCTGCACAGTGCTCTTACAGCCTAGTGGGAACATCTCTTCCAAAGGCCTGTGAAACGCAGTTTCTTTGCAGGCCTGATCTGGCTGAAGTAGGACTTCTGCTCTGGGTGTGCTACTTTGCCCTAGAGCTGAAAGGCACAACGTGCAGGCTTCTTTCCAAAGGGCGAGTTGGGCCCCACAGCATCTTGCTTCCAGCTCTTTGGGAAGCTAAGAAACAACTCGCTCTGCACAGTGCTCTTACAGCCTAGTGGGAACATCTCTTCCAAAGGCCTGTGAAACGCAGTTTCTTTGCAGGCCTGATCTGGCTGAAGTAGGACTTCTGCTCTGGGTGTGCTACTTTGCCCTAGAGCTGAAAGGCACAACGTGCAGGCTTCTTTCCAAAGGGCGAGTTGGGCCCCACAGCATCTTGCTTCCAGCTCTTTGGGAAGCTAAGAAACAACTCGCTCTGCACAGTGCTCTTACAGCCTAGCGGGAACATCTCTTCCAAAGGCCTGTGAAACGCAGTTTCTTTGCAGGCCTGATCTGGCTGAAGTAGGACTTCTGCTCTGGGTGTGCTACTTTGCCCTAGAGCTGAAAGGCACAACGTGCAGGCTTCTTTCCAAAGGGCGAGTTGGGCCCCACAGCATCTTGCTTCCAGCTCTTTGGGAAGCTAAGAAACAACTCGCTCTGCACAGTGCTCTTACAGCCTAGTGGGAACATCTCTTCCAAAGGCCTGTGAAACGCAGTTTCTTTGCAGGCCTGATCTGGCTGAAGTAGGACTTCTGCTCTGGGTGTGCTACTTTGCCCTAGAGCTGAAAGGCACAACGTGCAGGCTTCTTTCCAAAGGGCGAGTTGGGCCCCACAGCATCTTGCTTCCAGCTCTTTGGGAAGCTAAGAAACAACTCGCTCTGCACAGTGCTCTTACAGCCTACCGGGAACATCTCTTCCAAAGGCCTGTGAAACGCAGTTTCTTTGCAGGCCTGATCTGGCTGAAGTAGGACTTCTGCTCTGGGTGTGCTACTTTGCCCTAGAGCTGAAAGGCACAACGTGCAGGCTTCTTTCCAAAGGGCGAGTTGGGCCCCACAGCATCTTGCTTCCAGCTCTTTGGGAAGCTAAGAAACAACTCGCTCTGCACAGTGCTCTTACAGCCTAGTGGGAACATCTCTTCCAAAGGCCTGTGAAACGCAGTTTCTTTGCAGGCCTGATCTGGCTGAAGTAGGACTTCTGCTCTGGGTGTGCTACTTTGCCCTAGAGCTGAAAGGCACAACGTGCAGGCTTCTTTCCAAAGGGCGAGTTGGGCCCCACAGCATCTTGCTTCCAGCTCTTTGGGAAGCTAAGAAACAACTCGCTCTGCACAGTGCTCTTACAGCCTACCGGGAACATCTCTTCCAAAGGCCTGTGAAACGCAGTTTCTTTGCAGGCCTGATCTGGCTGAAGTAGGACTTCTGCTCTGGGTGTGCTACTTTGCCCTAGAGCTGAAAGGCACAACGTGCAGGCTTCTTTCCAAAGGGCGAGTTGGGCCCCACAGCATCTTGCTTCCAGCTCTTTGGGAAGCTAAGAAACAACTCGCTCTGCACAGTGCTCTTACAGCCTACCGGGAACATCTCTTCCAAAGGCCTGTGAAACGCAGTTTCTTTGCAGGCCTGATCTGGCTGAAGTAGGACTTCTGCTCTGGGTGTGCTACTTTGCCCTAGAGCTGAAAGGCACAACGTGCAGGCTTCTTTCCAAAGGGCGAGTTGGGCCCCACAGCATCTTGCTTCCAGCTCTTTGGGAAGCTAAGAAACAACTCGCTCTGCACAGTGCTCTTACAGCCTACCGGGAACATCTCTTCCAAAGGCCTGTGAAACGCAGTTTCTTTGCAGGCCTGATCTGGCTGAAGTAGGACTTCTGCTCTGGGTGTGCTACTTTGCCCTAGAGCTGAAAGGCACAACGTGCAGGCTTCTTTCCAAAGGGCGAGTTGGGCCCCACAGCATCTTGCTTCCAGCTCTTTGGGAAGCTAAGAAACAACTCGCTCTGCACAGTGCTCTTACAGCCTAGTGGGAACATCTCTTCCAAAGGCCTGTGAAACGCAGTTTCTTTGCAGGCCTGATCTGGCTGAAGTAGGACTTCTGCTCTGGGTGTGCTACTTTGCCCTAGAGCTGAAAGGCACAACGTGCAGGCTTCTTTCCAAAGGGCGAGTTGGGCCCCACAGCATCTTGCTTCCAGCTCTTTGGGAAGCTAAGAAACAACTCGCTCTGCACAGTGCTCTTACAGCCTAGTGGGAACATCTCTTCCAAAGGCCTGTGAAACGCAGTTTCTTTGCAGGCCTGATCTGGCTGAAGTAGGACTTCTGCTCTGGGTGTGCTACTTTGCCCTAGAGCTGAAAGGCACAACGTGCAGGCTTCTTTCCAAAGGGCGAGTTGGGCCCCACAGCATCTTGCTTCCAGCTCTTTGGGAAGCTAAGAAACAACTCGCTCTGCACAGTGCTCTTACAGCCTACCGGGAACATCTCTTCCAAAGGCCTGTGAAACGCAGTTTCTTTGCAGGCCTGATCTGGCTGAAGTAGGACTTCTGCTCTGGGTGTGCTACTTTGCCCTAGAGCTGAAAGGCACAACGTGCAGGCTTCTTTCCAAAGGGCGAGTTGGGCCCCACAGCATCTTGCTTCCAGCTCTTTGGGAAGCTAAGAAACAACTCGCTCTGCACAGTGCTCTTACAGCCTAGTGGGAACATCTCTTCCAAAGGCCTGTGAAACGCAGTTTCTTTGCAGGCCTGATCTGGCTGAAGTAGGACTTCTGCTCTGGGTGTGCCACTTTGCCATAGAGCTGAAAGGCACAACGTGCAGGCTTCTTTCCAAAGGGCGAGTTGGGCCCCACAGCATCTTGCTTCCAGCTCTTTGGGAAGCTAAGAAACAACTCGCTCTGCACAGTGCTCTTACAGCCTAGTGGGAACATCTCTTCCAAAGGCCTGTGAAACGCAGTTTCTTTGCAGGCCTGATCTGGCTGAAGTAGGACTTCTGCTCTGGGTGTGCTACTTTGCCCTAGAGCTGAAAGGCACAACGTGCAGGCTTCTTTCCAAAGGGCGAGTTGGGCCCCACAGCATCTTGCTTCCAGCTCTTTGGGAAGCTAAGAAACAACTCGCTCTGCACAGTGCTCTTACAGCCTACCGGGAACATCTCTTCCAAAGGCCTGTGAAACGCAGTTTCTTTGCAGGCCTGATCTGGCTGAAGTAGGACTTCTGCTCTGGGTGTGCCACTTTGCCCCAGAGCTGAAAGGCACAACGTGCAGGCTTCTTTCCAAAGGGCGAGTTGGGCCCCACAGCATCTTGCTTCCAGCTCTTTGGGAAGCTAAGAAACAACTCGCTCTGCACAGTGCTCTTACAGCCTAGTGGGAACATCTCTTCCAAAGGCCTGTGAAACGCAGTTTCTTTGCAGGCCTGATCTGGCTGAAGTAGGACTTCTGCTCTGGGTGTGCTACTTTGCCCTAGAGCTGAAAGGCACAACGTGCAGGCTTCTTTCCAAAGGGCGAGTTGGGCCCCACAGCATCTTGCTTCCAGCTCTTTGGGAAGCTAAGAAACAACTCGCTCTGCACAGTGCTCTTACAGCCTAGTGGGAACATCTCTTCCAAAGGCCTGTGAAACGCAGTTTCTTTGCAGGCCTGATCTGGCTGAAGTAGGACTTCTGCTCTGGGTGTGCTACTTTGCCCTAGAGCTGAAAGGCACAACGTGCAGGCTTCTTTCCAAAGGGCGAGTTGGGCCCCACAGCATCTTGCTTCCAGCTCTTTGGGAAGCTAAGAAACAACTCGCTCTGCACAGTGCTCTTACAGCCTAGTGGGAACATCTCTTCCAAAGGCCTGTGAAACGCAGTTTCTTTGCAGGCCTGATCTGGCTGAAGTAGGACTTCTGCTCTGGGTGTGCTACTTTGCCCTAGAGCTGAAAGGCACAACGTGCAGGCTTCTTTCCAAAGGGCGAGTTGGGCCCCACAGCATCTTGCTTCCAGCTCTTTGGGAAGCTAAGAAACAACTCGCTCTGCACAGTGCTCTTACAGCCTAGTGGGAACATCTCTTCCAAAGGCCTGTGAAACGCAGTTTCTTTGCAGGCCTGATCTGGCTGAAGTAGGACTTCTGCTCTGGGTGTGCTACTTTGCCCTAGAGCTGAAAGGCACAACGTGCAGGCTTCTTTCCAAAGGGCGAGTTGGGCCCCACAGCATCTTGCTTCCAGCTCTTTGGGAAGCTAAGAAACAACTCGCTCTGCACAGTGCTCTTACAGCCTACCGGGAACATCTCTTCCAAAGGCCTGTGAAACGCAGTTTCTTTGCAGGCCTGATCTGGCTGAAGTAGGACTTCTGCTCTGGGTGTGCTACTTTGCCCTAGAGCTGAAAGGCACAACGTGCAGGCTTCTTTCCAAAGGGCGAGTTGGGCCCCACAGCATCTTGCTTCCAGCTCTTTGGGAAGCTAAGAAACAACTCGCTCTGCACAGTGCTCTTACAGCCTAGCGGGAACATCTCTTCCAAAGGCCTGTGAAACGCAGTTTCTTTGCAGGCCTGATCTGGCTGAAGTAGGACTTCTGCTCTGGGTGTGCTACTTTGCCCTAGAGCTGAAAGGCACAACGTGCAGGCTTCTTTCCAAAGGGCGAGTTGGGCCCCACAGCATCTTGCTTCCAGCTCTTTGGGAAGCTAAGAAACAACTCGCTCTGCACAGTGCTCTTACAGCCTAGTGGGAACATCTCTTCCAAAGGCCTGTGAAACGCAGTTTCTTTGCAGGCCTGATCTGGCTGAAGTAGGACTTCTGCTCTGGGTGTGCTACTTTGCCCTAGAGCTGAAAGGCACAACGTGCAGGCTTCTTTCCAAAGGGCGAGTTGGGCCCCACAGCATCTTGCTTCCAGCTCTTTGGGAAGCTAAGAAACAACTCGCTCTGCACAGTGCTCTTACAGCCTAGTGGGAACATCTCTTCCAAAGGCCTGTGAAACGCAGTTTCTTTGCAGGCCTGATCTGGCTGAAGTAGGACTTCTGCTCTGGGTGTGCTACTTTGCCCTAGAGCTGAAAGGCACAACGTGCAGGCTTCTTTCCAAAGGGCGAGTTGGGCCCCACAGCATCTTGCTTCCAGCTCTTTGGGAAGCTAAGAAACAACTCGCTCTGCACAGTGCTCTTACAGCCTACCGGGAACATCTCTTCCAAAGGCCTGTGAAACGCAGTTTCTTTGCAGGCCTGATCTGGCTGAAGTAGGACTTCTGCTCTGGGTGTGCTACTTTGCCCTAGAGCTGAAAGGCACAACGTGCAGGCTTCTTTCCAAAGGGCGAGTTGGGCCCCACAGCATCTTGCTTCCAGCTCTTTGGGAAGCTAAGAAACAACTCGCTCTGCACAGTGCTCTTACAGCCTAGTGGGAACATCTCTTCCAAAGGCCTGTGAAACGCAGTTTCTTTGCAGGCCTGATCTGGCTGAAGTAGGACTTCTGCTCTGGGTGTGCTACTTTGCCCTAGAGCTGAAAGGCACAACGTGCAGGCTTCTTTCCAAAGGGCGAGTTGGGCCCCACAGCATCTTGCTTCCAGCTCTTTGGGAAGCTAAGAAACAACTCGCTCTGCACAGTGCTCTTACAGCCTACCGGGAACATCTCTTCCAAAGGCCTGTGAAACGCAGTTTCTTTGCAGGCCTGATCTGGCTGAAGTAGGACTTCTGCTCTGGGTGTGCTACTTTGCCCTAGAGCTGAAAGGCACAACGTGCAGGCTTCTTTCCAAAGGGCGAGTTGGGCCCCACAGCATCTTGCTTCCAGCTCTTTGGGAAGCTAAGAAACAACTCGCTCTGCACAGTGCTCTTACAGCCTAGTGGGAACATCTCTTCCAAAGGCCTGTGAAACGCAGTTTCTTTGCAGGCCTGATCTGGCTGAAGTAGGACTTCTGCTCTGGGTGTGCTACTTTGCCCTAGAGCTGAAAGGCACAACGTGCAGGCTTCTTTCCAAAGGGCGAGTTGGGCCCCACAGCATCTTGCTTCCAGCTCTTTGGGAAGCTAAGAAACAACTCGCTCTGCACAGTGCTCTTACAGCCTACCGGGAACATCTCTTCCAAAGGCCTGTGAAACGCAGTTTCTTTGCAGGCCTGATCTGGCTGAAGTAGGACTTCTGCTCTGGGTGTGCTACTTTGCCCTAGAGCTGAAAGGCACAACGTGCAGGCTTCTTTCCAAAGGGCGAGTTGGGCCCCACAGCATCTTGCTTCCAGCTCTTTGGGAAGCTAAGAAACAACTCGCTCTGCACAGTGCTCTTACAGCCTAGTGGGAACATCTCTTCCAAAGGCCTGTGAAACGCAGTTTCTTTGCAGGCCTGATCTGGCTGAAGTAGGACTTCTGCTCTGGGTGTGCTACTTTGCCCTAGAGCTGAAAGGCACAACGTGCAGGCTTCTTTCCAAAGGGCGAGTTGGGCCCCACAGCATCTTGCTTCCAGCTCTTTGGGAAGCTAAGAAACAACTCGCTCTGCACAGTGCTCTTACAGCCTAGTGGGAACATCTCTTCCAAAGGCCTGTGAAACGCAGTTTCTTTGCAGGCCTGATCTGGCTGAAGTAGGACTTCTGCTCTGGGTGTGCTACTTTGCCCTAGAGCTGAAAGGCACAACGTGCAGGCTTCTTTCCAAAGGGCGAGTTGGGCCCCACAGCATCTTGCTTCCAGCTCTTTGGGAAGCTAAGAAACAACTCGCTCTGCACAGTGCTCTTACAGCCTAGTGGGAACATCTCTTCCAAAGGCCTGTGAAACGCAGTTTCTTTGCAGGCCTGATCTGGCTGAAGTAGGACTTCTGCTCTGGGTGTGCTACTTTGCCCTAGAGCTGAAAGGCACAACGTGCAGGCTTCTTTCCAAAGGGCGAGTTGGGCCCCACAGCATCTTGCTTCCAGCTCTTTGGGAAGCTAAGAAACAACTCGCTCTGCACAGTGCTCTTACAGCCTAGTGGGAACATCTCTTCCAAAGGCCTGTGAAACGCAGTTTCTTTGCAGGCCTGATCTGGCTGAAGTAGGACTTCTGCTCTGGGTGTGCTACTTTGCCCTAGAGCTGAAAGGCACAACGTGCAGGCTTCTTTCCAAAGGGCGAGTTGGGCCCCACAGCATCTTGCTTCCAGCTCTTTGGGAAGCTAAGAAACAACTCGCTCTGCACAGTGCTCTTACAGCCTACCGGGAACATCTCTTCCAAAGGCCTGTGAAACGCAGTTTCTTTGCAGGCCTGATCTGGCTGAAGTAGGACTTCTGCTCTGGGTGTGCTACTTTGCCCTAGAGCTGAAAGGCACAACGTGCAGGCTTCTTTCCAAAGGGCGAGTTGGGCCCCACAGCATCTTGCTTCCAGCTCTTTGGGAAGCTAAGAAACAACTCGCTCTGCACAGTGCTCTTACAGCCTAGCGGGAACATCTCTTCCAAAGGCCTGTGAAACGCAGTTTCTTTGCAGGCCTGATCTGGCTGAAGTAGGACTTCTGCTCTGGGTGTGCTACTTTGCCCTAGAGCTGAAAGGCACAACGTGCAGGCTTCTTTCCAAAGGGCGAGTTGGGCCCCACAGCATCTTGCTTCCAGCTCTTTGGGAAGCTAAGAAACAACTCGCTCTGCACAGTGCTCTTACAGCCTACCGGGAACATCTCTTCCAAAGGCCTGTGAAACGCAGTTTCTTTGCAGGCCTGATCTGGCTGAAGTAGGACTTCTGCTCTGGGTGTGCTACTTTGCCCTAGAGCTGAAAGGCACAACGTGCAGGCTTCTTTCCAAAGGGCGAGTTGGGCCCCACAGCATCTTGCTTCCAGCTCTTTGGGAAGCTAAGAAACAACTCGCTCTGCACAGTGCTCTTACAGCCTAGCGGGAACATCTCTTCCAAAGGCCTGTGAAACGCAGTTTCTTTGCAGGCCTGATCTGGCTGAAGTAGGACTTCTGCTCTGGGTGTGCTACTTTGCCCTAGAGCTGAAAGGCACAACGTGCAGGCTTCTTTCCAAAGGGCGAGTTGGGCCCCACAGCATCTTGCTTCCAGCTCTTTGGGAAGCTAAGAAACAACTCGCTCTGCACAGTGCTCTTACAGCCTACCGGGAACATCTCTTCCAAAGGCCTGTGAAACGCAGTTTCTTTGCAGGCCTGATCTGGCTGAAGTAGGACTTCTGCTCTGGGTGTGCTACTTTGCCCTAGAGCTGAAAGGCACAACGTGCAGGCTTCTTTCCAAAGGGCGAGTTGGGCCCCACAGCATCTTGCTTCCAGCTCTTTGGGAAGCTAAGAAACAACTCGCTCTGCACAGTGCTCTTACAGCCTACCGGGAACATCTCTTCCAAAGGCCTGTGAAACGCAGTTTCTTTGCAGGCCTGATCTGGCTGAAGTAGGACTTCTGCTCTGGGTGTGCTACTTTGCCCTAGAGCTGAAAGGCACAACGTGCAGGCTTCTTTCCAAAGGGCGAGTTGGGCCCCACAGCATCTTGCTTCCAGCTCTTTGGGAAGCTAAGAAACAACTCGCTCTGCACAGTGCTCTTACAGCCTAGTGGGAACATCTCTTCCAAAGGCCTGTGAAACGCAGTTTCTTTGCAGGCCTGATCTGGCTGAAGTAGGACTTCTGCTCTGGGTGTGCTACTTTGCCCTAGAGCTGAAAGGCACAACGTGCAGGCTTCTTTCCAAAGGGCGAGTTGGGCCCCACAGCATCTTGCTTCCAGCTCTTTGGGAAGCTAAGAAACAACTCGCTCTGCACAGTGCTCTTACAGCCTACCGGGAACATCTCTTCCAAAGGCCTGTGAAACGCAGTTTCTTTGCAGGCCTGATCTGGCTGAAGTAGGACTTCTGCTCTGGGTGTGCTACTTTGCCCTAGAGCTGAAAGGCACAACGTGCAGGCTTCTTTCCAAAGGGCGAGTTGGGCCCCACAGCATCTTGCTTCCAGCTCTTTGGGAAGCTAAGAAACAACTCGCTCTGCACAGTGCTCTTACAGCCTAGCGGGAACATCTCTTCCAAAGGCCTGTGAAACGCAGTTTCTTTGCAGGCCTGATCTGGCTGAAGTAGGACTTCTGCTCTGGGTGTGCTACTTTGCCCTAGAGCTGAAAGGCACAACGTGCAGGCTTCTTTCCAAAGGGCGAGTTGGGCCCCACAGCATCTTGCTTCCAGCTCTTTGGGAAGCTAAGAAACAACTCGCTCTGCACAGTGCTCTTACAGCCTAGCGGGAACATCTCTTCCAAAGGCCTGTGAAACGCAGTTTCTTTGCAGGCCTGATCTGGCTGAAGTAGGACTTCTGCTCTGGGTGTGCTACTTTGCCCTAGAGCTGAAAGGCACAACGTGCAGGCTTCTTTCCAAAGGGCGAGTTGGGCCCCACAGCATCTTGCTTCCAGCTCTTTGGGAAGCTAAGAAACAACTCGCTCTGCACAGTGCTCTTACAGCCTACCGGGAACATCTCTTCCAAAGGCCTGTGAAACGCAGTTTCTTTGCAGGCCTGATCTGGCTGAAGTAGGACTTCTGCTCTGGGTGTGCTACTTTGCCCTAGAGCTGAAAGGCACAACGTGCAGGCTTCTTTCCAAAGGGCGAGTTGGGCCCCACAGCATCTTGCTTCCAGCTCTTTGGGAAGCTAAGAAACAACTCGCTCTGCACAGTGCTCTTACAGCCTACCGGGAACATCTCTTCCAAAGGCCTGTGAAACGCAGTTTCTTTGCAGGCCTGATCTGGCTGAAGTAGGACTTCTGCTCTGGGTGTGCTACTTTGCCCTAGAGCTGAAAGGCACAACGTGCAGGCTTCTTTCCAAAGGGCGAGTTGGGCCCCACAGCATCTTGCTTCCAGCTCTTTGGGAAGCTAAGAAACAACTCGCTCTGCACAGTGCTCTTACAGCCTACCGGGAACATCTCTTCCAAAGGCCTGTGAAACGCAGTTTCTTTGCAGGCCTGATCTGGCTGAAGTAGGACTTCTGCTCTGGGTGTGCTACTTTGCCCTAGAGCTGAAAGGCACAACGTGCAGGCTTCTTTCCAAAGGGCGAGTTGGGCCCCACAGCATCTTGCTTCCAGCTCTTTGGGAAGCTAAGAAACAACTCGCTCTGCACAGTGCTCTTACAGCCTAGCGGGAACATCTCTTCCAAAGGCCTGTGAAACGCAGTTTCTTTGCAGGCCTGATCTGGCTGAAGTAGGACTTCTGCTCTGGGTGTGCTACTTTGCCCTAGAGCTGAAAGGCACAACGTGCAGGCTTCTTTCCAAAGGGCGAGTTGGGCCCCACAGCATCTTGCTTCCAGCTCTTTGGGAAGCTAAGAAACAACTCGCTCTGCACAGTGCTCTTACAGCCTACCGGGAACATCTCTTCCAAAGGCCTGTGAAACGCAGTTTCTTTGCAGGCCTGATCTGGCTGAAGTAGGACTTCTGCTCTGGGTGTGCTACTTTGCCCTAGAGCTGAAAGGCACAACGTGCAGGCTTCTTTCCAAAGGGCGAGTTGGGCCCCACAGCATCTTGCTTCCAGCTCTTTGGGAAGCTAAGAAACAACTCGCTCTGCACAGTGCTCTTACAGCCTACCGGGAACATCTCTTCCAAAGGCCTGTGAAACGCAGTTTCTTTGCAGGCCTGATCTGGCTGAAGTAGGACTTCTGCTCTGGGTGTGCTACATTGCCCTAGAGCTGAAAGGCACAACGTGCAGGCTTCTTTCCAAAGGGCGAGTTGGGCCCCACAGCATCTTGCTTCCAGCTCTTTGGGAAGCTAAGAAACAACTCGCTCTGCACAGTGCTCTTACAGCCTACCGGGAACATCTCTTCCAAAGGCCTGTGAAACGCAGTTTCTTTGCAGGCCTGATCTGGCTGAAGTAGGACTTCTGCTCTGGGTGTGCTACTTTGCCCTAGAGCTGAAAGGCACAACGTGCAGGCTTCTTTCCAAAGGGCGAGTTGGGCCCCACAGCATCTTGCTTCCAGCTCTTTGGGAAGCTAAGAAACAACTCGCTCTGCACAGTGCTCTTACAGCCTAGCGGGAACATCTCTTCCAAAGGCCTGTGAAACGCAGTTTCTTTGCAGGCCTGATCTGGCTGAAGTAGGACTTCTGCTCTGGGTGTGCTACTTTGCCCTAGAGCTGAAAGGCACAACGTGCAGGCTTCTTTCCAAAGGGCGAGTTGGGCCGCACAGCATCTTGCTTCCAGCTCTTTGGGAAGCTAAGAAACAACTCGCTCTGCACAGTGCTCTTACAGCCTACCGGGAACATCTCTTCCAAAGGCCTGTGAAACGCAGTTTCTTTGCAGGCCTGATCTGGCTGAAGTAGGACTTCTGCTCTGGGTGTGCTACATTGCCCTAGAGCTGAAAGGCACAACGTGCAGGCTTCTTTCCAAAGGGCGAGTTGGGCCCCACAGCATCTTGCTTCCAGCTCTTTGGGAAGCTAAGAAACAACTCGCTCTGCACAGTGCTCTTACAGCCTACCGGGAACATCTCTTCCAAAGGCCTGTGAAACGCAGTTTCTTTGCAGGCCTGATCTGGCTGAAGTAGGACTTCTGCTCTGGGTGTGCTACATTGCCCTAGAGCTGAAAGGCACAACGTGCAGGCTTCTTTCCAAAGGGCGAGTTGGGCCCCACAGCATCTTGCTTCCAGCTCTTTGGGAAGCTAAGAAACAACTCGCTCTGCACAGTGCTCTTACAGCCTACCGGGAACATCTCTTCCAAAGGCCTGTGAAACGCAGTTTCTTTGCAGGCCTGATCTGGCTGAAGTAGGACTTCTGCTCTGGGTGTGCTACTTTGCCCTAGAGCTGAAAGGCACAACGTGCAGGCTTCTTTCCAAAGGGCGAGTTGGGCCCCACAGCATCTTGCTTCCAGCTCTTTGGGAAGCTAAGAAACAACTCGCTCTGCACAGTGCTCTTACAGCCTACCGGGAACATCTCTTCCAAAGGCCTGTGAAACGCAGTTTCTTTGCAGGCCTGATCTGGCTGAAGTAGGACTTCTGCTCTGGGTGTGCTACATTGCCCTAGAGCTGAAAGGCACAACGTGCAGGCTTCTTTCCAAAGGGCGAGTTGGGCCCCACAGCATCTTGCTTCCAGCTCTTTGGGAAGCTAAGAAACAACTCGCTCTGCACAGTGCTCTTACAGCCTACCGGGAACATCTCTTCCAAAGGCCTGTGAAACGCAGTTTCTTTGCAGGCCTGATCTGGCTGAAGTAGGACTTCTGCTCTGGGTGTGCTACTTTGCCCTAGAGCTGAAAGGCACAACGTGCAGGCTTCTTTCCAAAGGGCGAGTTGGCCCCCACAGCATCTTGCTTCCATCTCTTTGGGAAGCTAAGATACAACTCTCTCTGCACAGTGCTCTTACAGCCTACCGGGAACATCTCTTCCAAAGGCCTGTGAAAAGCAGTTTCCTTGCAGGCCTGATCTGGCTGAAGTAGGACTTCTGCTCTGGTTGTGCTACATTGCCCAAGAGCTGAAAGGCACAACGTGCAGGCTTCTTTCCAAAGGGCGAGTTGGGCCCCACAGCATCTTGCTTCCAGCTCTTTGGGAAGCTAAGAAACAACTCGCTCTGCACAGTGCTCTTACAGCCTACCGGGAACATCTCTTCCAAAGGCCTGTGAAACGCAGTTTCTTTGCAGGCCTGATCTGGCTGAAGTAGGACTTCTGCTCTGGGTGTGCTACATTGCCCTAGAGCTGAAAGGCACAACGTGCAGGCTTCTTTCCAAAGGGTGAGTTGGGCCCCACAGCATCTTGCTTCCAGCTCTTTGGGAAGCTAAGAAACAACTCGCTCTGCACAGTGCTCTTACAGCCTACCGGGAACATCTCTTCCAAAGGCCTGTGAAACGCAGTTTCTTTGCAGGCCTGATCTGGCTGAAGTAGGACTTCTGCTCTGGGTGTGCTACTTTGCCCTAGGGCTGAAAGGCACAACGTGCAGGCTTCTTTCCAAAGGGCGAGTTGGGCCCCACAGCATCTTGCTTACATCTCTTTGGGAAGCTAAGATACAACTCGCTCTGCACAGTGCTCTTACAGCCTACCGGGAACATCTCTTCCAAAGGCCTGTGAAAAGCAGTTTCCTTGCAGGCCTGATCTGGCTGAAGTAGGACTTCTGCTCTGGTTGTGCTACATTGCCCAAGAGCTGAAAGGCACAACGTGCAGGCTTCTTTCCAAAGGGCGAGTTGGGCCCCACAGCATCTTGCTTCCAGCTCTTTGGGAAGCTAAGAAACAACTCGCTCTGCACAGTGCTCTTACAGCCTACCGGGAACATCTCTTCCAAAGGCCTGTGAAACGCAGTTTCTTTGCAGGCCTGATCTGGCTGAAGTAGGACTTCTGCTCTGGGTGTGCTACTTTGCCCTAGAGCTGAAAGGCACAACGTGCAGGCTTCTTTCCAAAGGGCGAGTTGGGCCCCACAGCATCTTGCTTCCAGCTCTTTGGGAAGCTAAGAAACAACTCGCTCTGCACAGTGCTCTTACAGCCTACCGGGAACATCTCTTCCAAAGGCCTGTGAAACGCAGTTTCTTTGCAGGCCTGATCTGGCTGAAGTAGGACTCCTGCTTTGGGTGTGCTACATTGCCCTAGAGCAGAAAGGCACAACGTGCAGGCTTCTTTCCAAAGGACGTGTTGGGCCCCACAGCATCTTGCTTCCAGCTCTTTGGGAAGCTAAGAAACAACTCGCTCTGCACAGTGCTCTTACAGCCTAGTGGGAACATCTCTTCCAAAGGCCTGTGAAACGCAGTTTCTTTGCAGGCCTGATCTGGCTGAAGTAGGACTTCTGCTCTGGGTGTGCTACATTGCCCTAGAGCTGAAAGGCACAACGTGCAGGCTCCTTTCCTAATGGTGAGTTGGGCCCAACAGCATCTTGCTTCCAGCTCTTTGGGAAGCTAAGAAACAACTCGCTCTGCACAGTGCTGTTACAGCCTACCGGGAACATTTCTTCCAAATGCCTGTGAAACGCAGTTTCTTTGAAGGCCTGATCTGGCTGAAGTAGGACTTCTGCTCTGGGTGTGCTACATTGCCCTAGAGCTGAAAGGCACAAGGTGCAGGCTTCTTTCCTAATGGTGAGTTGGGCCCAACAGCATCTTGCTTCCAGCTCTTTGGGAAGCTAAGAAACAACTCGCTCTGCACAGTGCTCTTACAGCCTACCGGGAACATGTCTTCCAAAGGCCTGTGAAACGCAGTTTCTTTGCAGGCCTGATCTGGCTGAAGTAGGACTTCTGCTCTGGGTGTGCTACATTGCCCTAGAGCTGAAAGGCACAAGGTGCAGGCTTCATTCCAAAGGGCGAGTTGGACCCCACAGCATCTTGCTTTCAGCTCTTTGGGAAGCTAAGAAACAACTCGCTCTGCACAGTGCTCTTACAGCCTACCGGGAACATCTCTTCCATGGCCTGTGAAACGCTGTTTCTTTACACTCCTGATCTGGTTGAAGTAGGACTTCTGCTCTGGGTGTGCTACATTGCCCTAGAGCTGAAAGGCACAACGTGCAGGCTTCTTTCCAAAGGGCGAGTTGGGCCCCACAGCATCTTGCTTCCAGCTCTTTGGGAAGCTAAGAAACAACTCGCTCTGCACAGTGCTCTTACAGCCTACCGGGAACTTCTCTTCCAAAGGCCTGTGAAACGCAGTTTCTTTGCAGGCCTGATCTGGCTGAAGTAGGACTCCTGCTTTGGGTGTGCTACATTGCCCTAGAGCAGAAAGGCACAACGTGCAGGCTTCTTTCCAAAGGACGAGCTGGGCCCCACAGCATCTTGCTTCCAGCTCTTTGGGAAGCTAAGAAACAAGTCGCTCTGCACAGTGCTCTTACAGCCTACCGGGAACATCTCTTCCAAAGGCCTGTGAAACGCAGTTTCTTTGCAGGCCTGATCTGGCTGAAGTAGGACTTCTGTTCTGGGTGTGCTACATTGCCCTAGAGCTGAAAGGCACAACGTGCAGGCTTCTTTCCAAAGGACGAGTTGGGCCCCACAGCATCTTGCTTCCAGCTCTTTGGGAAGCTAAGAAACAACTCGCTCTGCACAGTGCTCTTACAGCCTACCGGGAACATCTCTTCCAAAGGCCTGTGAAACGCAGTTTCTTTGCAGGCCTGATCTGGCTGAAGTAGGACTTCTGCTCTGGGTGTGCTACATTGCCCTAGAGCTGAAAGGCACAACGTGCAGGCTCCTTTCCTAATGGTGAGTTGGGCCCAACAGCATCTTGCTTCCAGCTCTTTGGGAAGCTAAGAAACAACTCGCTCTGCACAGTGCTGTTACAGCCTACCGGGAACATTTCTTCCAAATGCCTGTGAAACGCAGTTTCTTTGAAGGCCTGATCTGGCTGAAGTAGGACTTCTGCTCTGGGTGTGCTACATTGCCCTAGAGCTGAAAGGCACAAGGTGCAGGCTTCTTTCCTAATGGTGAGTTGGGCCCAACAGCATCTTGCTTCCAGCTCTTTGGGAAGCTAAGAAACAACTCGCTCTGCACAGTGCTCTTACAGCCTACCGGGAACATCTCTTCCAAAGGCCTGTGAAACGCAGTTTCTTTGCAGGCCTGATCTGGCTGAAGTAGGACTTCTGCTCTGGGTGTGCTACATTGCCCTAGAGCTGAAAGGCACAACGTGCAGGCTTCTTTCCAAAGGGCGAGTTGGGCCCCACAGCATCTTGCTTCCAGCTCTTTGGGAAGCTAAGAAACAACTCGCTCTGCACAGTGCTCTTACAGCCTACCGGGAACATCTCTTCCAAAGGCCTGTGAAACGCAGTTTCTTTGCAGGCCTGATCTGGCTGAAGTAGAACTTCTGCTCTGGGTGTGCTACATTGCCCTAGAGCTGAAAGGCACAACGTGCAGGCTTCTTTCCAAAGGGCGAGTTGGGCCCCACAGCATCTTGCTTCCAGCTCTTTGGGAAGCTAAGAAACAACTCGCTCTGCACAGTGCTCTTACAGCCTACCGGGAACATCTCTTCCAAAGGCCTGTGAAACGCAGTTTCTTTGCAGGCCTGATCTGGCTGAAGTAGGACTTCTGCTCTGGGTGTGCTACATTGCCCTAGAGCTGAAAGGCACAACGTGCAGGCTTCTTTCCAAAGGGCGAGTTGGGCCCCACAGCATCTTGCTTCCAGCTCTTTGGGAAGCTAAGAAACAACTCGCTCTGCACAGTGCTCTTACAGCCTACCGGGAACATCTCTTCCAAAGGCCTGTGAAACGCAGTTTCTTTGCAGGCCTGATCTGGCTGAAGTAGGACTTCTGCTCTGGGTGTGCTACTTTGCCCTAGAGCTGAAAGGCACAACGTGCAGGCTTCTTTCCAAAGGGCGAGTTGGGCCCCACAGCATCTTGCTTCCAGCTCTTTGGGAAGCTAAGAAACAACTCGCTCTGCACAGTGCTCTTACAGCCTACCGGGAACATCTCTTCCAAAGGCCTGTGAAACGCAGTTTCTTTGCAGGCCTGATCTGGCTGAAGTAGGACTTCTGCTCTGGGTGTGCTACATTGCCCTAGAGCTGAAAGGCACAACGTGCAGGCTTCTTTCCAAAGGGCGAGTTGGGCCCCACAGCATCTTGCTTCCAGCTCTTTGGGAAGCTAAGAAACAACTCGCTCTGCACAGTGCTCTTACAGCCTACCGGGAACATCTCTTCCAAAGGCCTGTGAAACGCAGTTTCTTTGCAGGCCTGATCTGGCTGAAGTAGGACTTCTGCTCTGGGTGTGCTACATTGCCCTAGAGCTGAAAGGCACAACGTGCAGGCTTCTTTCCAAAGGGCGAGTTGGGCCCCACAGCATCTTGCTTCCAGCTCTTTGGGAAGCTAAGAAACAACTCGCTCTGCACAGTGCTCTTACAGCCTACCGGGAACATCTCTTCCAAAGGCATGTGAAACGCAGCTTCTTTGCAGGCGTGATCTGCTTGAAGTAGAACTTCTGCTCTGGGTGTGCTACATTGCCCTAGAGCTGAAAGGCACAACGTGCAGGCTTCTTTCCAAAGGGCGAGTTGGGCCCCACAGCATCTTGCTTCCAGCTCTTTGGGAAGCTAAGAAACAACTCGCTCTGCACAGTGCTCTTACAGCCTACCGGGAACATCTCTTCCAAAGGCCTGTGAAACGCAGTTTCTTTGCAGGCCTGATCTGGCTGAAGTAGGACTTCTGCTCTGGGTGTGCTACATTGCCCTAGAGCTGAAAGGCACAACGTGCAGGCTTCTTTCCAAAGGGTGAGTTGGGCCCAACAGCATCTTGCTTCCAGCTCTTTGGGAAGCTAAGAAACAACTCGCTCTGCACAGTGCTCTTACAGCCTACCGGGAACATCTCTTCCAAAGGCCTGTGAAACGCAGTTTCTTTGCAGGCCTGATCTGGCTGAAGTAGGACTTCTGCTCTGGGTGTGCTACATTGCCCTAGAGCTGAAAGGCACAACGTGCAGGCTTCTTTCCTAATGGTGAGTTGGGCCCAACAGCATCTTGCTTCCAGCTCTTTGGGAAGCTAAGAAACAACTCGCTCTGCACAGTGCTCTTACAGCCTACCGGGAACATCTCTTCCAAAGGCCTGTGAAACGCAGTTTCTTTGCAGGCCTGATCTGGCTGAAGTAGGACTTCTGCTCTGGGTGTGCTACATTGCCCTAGAGCTGAAAGGCACAAGGTGCAGGCTTCTTTCCAAAGGGCGAGTTGGGCCCCACAGCATCTTGCTTTCAGCTCTTTGGGAAGCTAAGAAACAACTCGCTCTGCACAGTGCTCTTACAGCCTACCGGGAACATCTCTTCCATGGCCTGTGAAACGCAGTTTCTTTGCACTCCTGATCTGGTTGAAGTAGGACTTCTGCTCTGGGTGTGCTACATTGCCCTAGAGCTGAAAGGCACAACGTGCAGGCTTCTTTCCAAAGGGCGAGTTGGGCCCCACAGCATCTTGCTTCCAGCTCTTTGGGAAGCTAAGAAACAACTCGCTCTGCACAGTGCTCTTACAGCCTACCGGGAACATCTCTTCCAAAGGCCTGTGAAACGCAGTTTCTTTGCAGGCCTGATCTGGCTGAAGTAGGACTTCTGCTCTGGGTGTGCTACATTGCCCTAGAGCTGAAAGGCACAACGTGCAGGCTTCTTTCCAAAGGGCGAGTTGGGCCCCACAGCATCTTGCTTCCAGCTCTTTGGGAAGCTAAGAAACAACTCGCTCTGCACAGTGCTCTTACAGCCTACCGGGAACATCTCTTCCAAAGGCCTGTGAAACGCAGTTTCTTTGCAGGCCTGATCTGGCTGAAGTAGGACTTCTGCTCTGGGTGTGCTACATTGCCCTAGAGCTGAAAGGCACAACGTGCAGGCTTCTTTCCAAAGGGCGAGTTGGGCCCCACAGCATCTTGCTTTCAGCTCTTTGGGAAGCTAAGAAACAACTCGCTCTGCACAGTGCTCTTACAGCCTACCGGGAACATCTCTTCCATGGCCTGTGAAACGCAGTTTCTTTGCACTCCTGATCTGGTTGAAGTAGGACTTCTGCTCTGGGTGTGCTACATTGCCCTAGAGCTGAAAGGCACAACGTGCAGGCTTCTTTCCAAAGGGCGAGTTGGGCCCCACAGCATCTTGCTTCCAGCTCTTTGGGAAGCTAAGAAACAACTCACTCTGCACAGTGCTCTTACAGCCTACCGGGAACATCTCTTCCAAAGGCCTGTGAAACGCAGTTTCTTTGCAGGCCTGATCTGGCTGAAGTAGGACTTCTGCTCTGGGTGTGCTACATTGCCCTAGAGCTGAAAGGCACAACGTGCAGGCTTCTTTCCAAAGGGCGAGTTGGGCCCCACAGCATCTTGCTTCCAGCTCTTTGGGAAGCTAAGAAACAACTCGCTCTGCACAGTGCTCTTACAGCCTACCGGGAACATCTCTTCCAAAGGCCTGTGAAACGCAGTTTCTTTGCAGGCCTGATCTGGCTGAAGTAGGACTTCTGCTCTGGGTGTGCTACATTGCCCTAGAGCTGAAAGGCACAACGTGCAGGCTTCTTTCCAAAGGGCGAGTTGGGCCCCACAGCATCTTGCTTCCAGCTCTTTGGGAAGCTAAGAAACAACTCGCTCTGCACAGTGCTCTTACAGCCTAACGGGAACATCTCTTCCAAAGGCCTGTGAAACGCAGTTTCTTTGCAGGCCTGATCTGGCTGAAGTAAGACTTCTGCTCTGGGTGTGCTACATTGCCCTAGAGCTGAAAGGCACAACGTGCAGGCTTCTTTCCAAAGGGCGAGTTGGGCCCCACAGCATCTTGCTTCCAGCTCTTTGGGAAGCTAAGAAACAAGTCGCTCTGCACAGTGCTCTTACAGCCTACCGGGAACATCTCTTCCAAAGGCCTGTGAAACGCAGTTTCTTTGCAGGCCTGATCTGGCTGAAGTAGGACTTCTGCTCTGGGTGTGCTACATTGCCCTAGAGCTGAAAGGCACAACGTGCAGGCTTCTTTCCAAAGGGCGAGTTGGGCCCCACAGCATCTTGCTTCCAGCTCTTTGGGAAGCTAAGAAACAACTCGCTCTGCACAGTGCTCTTACAGCCTACCGGGAACATCTCTTCCAAAGGCATGTGAAACGCAGTTTCTTTGCAGGCGTGATCTGCTTGAAGTAGAACTTCTGCTCTGGGTGTGCGACATTGCCCTAGAGCTGAAAGGCACAACGTGCAGGCTTCTTTCCAAAGGGCGAGTTGGGCCCCACAGCATCTTGCTTCCAGCTCTTTGGGAAGCTAAGAAACAACTCGCTCTGCACAGTGCTCTTACAGCCTACCGGGAACATCTCTTCCAAAGGCCTGTGAAACGCAGTTTCTTTGCAGGCCTGATCTGGCTGAAGTAGGACTTCTGCTCTGGGTGTGCTACATTGCCCTAGAGCTGAAAGGCACAACGTGCAGGCTTCTTTCCAAAGGGCGAGTTGGGCCCCACAGCATCTTGCTTCCAGCTCTTTGGGAAGCTAAGAAACAACTCGCTCTGCACAGTGCTGTTACAGCCTACCGGGAACATTTCTTCCAAAGGCCTGTGAAACGCAGTTTCTTTGCAGGCCTGATCTGGCTGAAGTAGGACTTCTGCTCTGGGTGTGCTACATTGCCCTAGAGCTGAAAGGCACAAGGTGCAGGCTTCTTTCCTAAGGGTGAGTTGGGCCCAACAGCATCTTGCTTCCAGCTCTTTGGGAAGCTAAGAAACAACTCGCTCTGCACAGTGCTCTTACAGCCTACCGGGAACATCTCTTCCAAAGGCCTGTGAAACGCAGTTTCTTTGCAGGCCTGATCTGGCTGAAGTAGGACTTCTGCTCTGGGTGTGCTACATTGCCCTAGAGCTGAAAGGCACAACGTGCAGGCTTCTTTCCAAAGGGCGAGTTGGGCCCCACAGCATCTTGCTTTCAGCTCTTTGGGAAGCTAAGAAACAACTCGCTCTGCACAGTGCTCTTACAGCCTACCGGGAACATCTCTTCCATGGCCTGTGAAACGCTGTTTCTTTGCACTCCTGATCTGGTTGAAGTAGGACTTCTGCTCTGGGTGTGCTACATTGCCCTAGAGCTGAAAGGCACAACGTGCAGGCTTCTTTCCAAAGGGCGAGTTGGGCCCCACAGCATCTTGCTTCCAGCTCTTTGGGAAGCTAAGAAACAACTCGCTCTGCACAGTGCTCTTACAGCCTACCGGGAACATCTCTTCCAAATGCCTGTGAAACACAGTTTCTTTGAAGGCCTGATCTGGCTGAAGTAGGACTTCTGCTCTGGGTGTGCTACATTGCCCTAGAGCTGAAAGGCACAAGGTGCAGGCTTCTTTCCTAATGGTGAGTTGGGCCCAACAGCATCTTGCTTCCAGCTCTTTGGGAAGCTAAGAAACAACTCGCTCTGCACAGTGCTCTTACAGCCTACCGGGAACATCTCTTCCAAAGGCCTGTGAAACGCAGTTTCTTTGCAGGCCTGATCTGGCTGAAGTAGGACTTCTGCTCTGGGTGTGCTACATTGCCCTAGAGCTGAAAGGCACAACGTGCAGGCTTCTTTCCAAAGGGCGAGTTGGGCCGCACAGCATCTTGCTTCCAGCTCTTTGGGAAGCTAAGAAACAACTCGCTCTGCACAGTGCTCTTACAGCCTACCGGGAACATCTCTTCCAAAGGCCTGTGAAACGCAGTTTCTTTGCAGGCCTGATCTGGCTGAAGTAGGACTTCTGCTCTGGGTGTGCTACTTTGCCCTAGAGCTGAAAGACACAACGTGCAGGCTTCTTTCCAAAGGGCGAGTTGGGCCCCACAGCATCTTGCTTCCAGCTCTTTGGGAAGCTAAGAAACAACTCGCTCTGCACAGTGCTCTTACAGCCTACCGGGAACATCTCTTCCAAAGGCCTGTGAAACGCAGTTTCTTTGCAGGCCTGATCTGGCTGAAGTAGGACTTCTGCTCTGGGTGTGCTACATTGCCCTAGAGCTGAAAGGCACAACGTGCAGGCTTCTTTCCAAAGGGCGAGTTGGGCCCCACAGCATCTTGCTTCCAGCTCTTTGGGAAGCTAAGAAACAACTCGCTCTGCACAGTGCTCTTACAGCCTACCGGGAACATCTCTTCCAAAGGCCTGTGAAACGCAGTTTCTTTGCAGGCCTGATCTGGCTGAAGTAGGACTTCTGCTCTGGGTGTGCTACTTTGCCCTAGGGCTGAAAGGCACAACGTGCAGGCTTCTTTCCAAAGGGCGAGTTGGCCCCCACAGCATCTTGCTTCCATCTCTTTGGGAAGCTAAGATACAACTCGCTCTGCACAGTGCTCTTACAGCCTACCGGGAACATCTCTTCCAAAGGCCTGTGAAAAGCAGTTTCCTTGCAGGCCTGATCTGGCTGAAGTAGAACTTATGCTCTGGGTGTGCTACATTGCCCAAGAGCTGAAAGGCACAACGTGCAGGCTTCTTTCCAAAGGGCGAGTTGGGCCCCACAGCATCTTGCTTCCAGCTCTTTGGGAAGCTAAGAAACAACTCGCTCTGCACAGTGCTCTTACAGCCTACCGGGAACATCTCTTCCAAAGGCCTGTGAAACGCAGTTTCTTTGCAGGCCTGATCTGGCTGAAGTAGGACTTCTGCTCTGGGTGTGCTACATTGCCCTAGAGCTGAAAGGCACAACGTGCAGGCTTCTTTCCAAAGGGCGAGTTGGGCCCCACAGCATCTTGCTTCCAGCTCTTTGGGAAGCTAAGAAACAACTCGCTCTGCACAGTGCTCTTACAGCCTACCGGGAACATCTCTTCCAAAGGCATGTGAAACGCAGTTTCTTTGCAGGCCTGATCTGGCTGAAGTAGGACTTCTGCTCTGGGTGTGCTACATTGCCCTAGAGCTGAAAGGCACAAGGTGCAGGCTTCTTTCCAAAGGGCGAGTTGGACCCCACAGCATCTTGCTTCCAGCTCTTTGGGAAGCTAAGAAACAACTCGCTCTGCACAGTGCTCTTACAGCCTACCGGGAACATCTCTTCCAATGGCCTGTGAAACGCTGTTTCTTTGCAGTCCTGATCTGGTTGAAGTAGGACTTCTGCTCTGGGTGTGCTACATTGCCCTAGAGCTGAAAGGCACAACGTGCAGGCTTCTTTCCAAAGGGCGAGTTGGGCCCCACAGCATCTTGCTTCCAGCTCTTTGGGAAGCTAAGAAACAACTCACTCTGCACAGTGCTCTTACAGCCTACCGGGAACTTCTCTTCCAAAGGCCTGTGAAACGCAGTTTCTTTGCAGGCCTGATCTGGCTGAAGTAGGACTTCTGCTCTGGGTGTGCTACATTGCCCTAGAGCTGAAAGGCACAACGTGCAGGCTTCTTTCCAAAGGTCGAGTTGGGCCCCACAGCATCTTGCTTCCAGCTCTTTGGGAAGCTAAGAAACAACTCGCTCTGCACAGTGCTCTTACAGCCTACCGGGAACATCTCTTCCAAAGGCCTGTGAAACGCAGTTTCTTTGCAGGCCTGATCTCGCTGAAGTAGAACTTCTGCTCTGGGTGTGCTACATTGCCCTAGAGCTGAAAGGCACAATGTGCAGGCTTCTTTCCAAAGGGCGAGTTGGGCCCCACAGCATCTTGCTTCCAGCTCTTTGGGAAGCTAAGAAACAACTCGCTCTGCACAGTGCTCTTACAGCCTACGGGGAACATCTCTTCCAAAGGCCTGTGAAACGCAGTTACTTTGCAGGCCTGATCTGGCTGAAGTAGGACTCCTGCTTTGGGTGTGCTACATTGCCCTAGAGCAGAAAGGCGCAACGTGCAGGCTTCTTTCCAAAGGACGAGTTCGGCCCCACATCATCTTGCTTCCAGCTCTTTGGGAAGCTAAGAAACAACTCGCTCTGCACAGTGCTCTTACAGCCTACCAGGAACATCTCTTCCACATTCCTGTGAAACGCAGTTTCTTTGCAGGCCTGATCTGGCTGAAGTAGGACTTCTGCTCTGGGTGTGCTACATTGCCCTAGAGCTGAAAGGCATAACGTGCAGTCTTCTTTCCAAAGGGCAAGTTGGGCCCCACATCATATTGCTTACAGCTCTTTGGGAAGCTAAGAAGCAACTCGCTCTGCACAGTGCTCTTACAGCCTACCGGGAACATCTCTTCCAAAGGCCTGTGAAACGCAGTTTCTTTGCAGGCCTGATCTGGCTGAAGTAGGACTCCTGCTCTGGGTGTGCTACATTGCCCTAGAGCAGAAAGGCACAACGTGCAGGCTTCTTTCCAAAGGACGAGTTGGGCCCCACAGCATCTTGCTTCCAGCTCTTTGGGAAGCTAAGAAACAACTCGCTCTGCACAGTGCTCTTACAGCCTACCGGGAACATCTCTTCCAAAGGCCTGTGAAACGCAGTTTCTTTGCAGGCCTGATCTGGCTGAAGTAGGACTTCTGCTCTGGGTGTGCTACATTGCCCTAGAGCTGAAAGGCACAACGTGCAGGCTCCTTTCCTAATGGTGAGTTGGGCCCAACAGCATCTTGCTTCCAGCTCTTTGGGAAGCTAAGAAACAACTCGCTCTGCACAGTGATGTTACAGCCTACCGGGAACATGTCTTCCAAAGGCCTGTGAAACGCAGTTTCTTTGAAGGCCTGATCTGGCTGAAGTAGGACTTCTGCTCTGGGTGTGCTACATTGCCCTAGAGCTGAAAGGCACAAGGTGCAGGCTTCTTTCCTTATGGTGAGTTGGGCCCAACAGCATCTTGCTTCCAGCTCTTTGGGAAGCTAAGAAACAACTCGCTCTGCACAGTGCTCTTACAGCCTACCGGGAACATCTCTTCCAAAGGCATGTGAAACGCAGCTTCTTTGCAGGCGTGATCTGCTTGAAGTAGAACTTCTGCTCTGAGTGTGCGGCATTGCCCTAGAGCTGAAAGGCACAACGTGCAGGCTTCTTTCCAAAGGGCGAGTTGGGCCCCACAGCATCTTGCTTCCAGCTCTTTGGGAAGCTAAGAAACAACTCGCTCTGCACAGTGCTCTTACAGCCTACCGGGAACATCTCTTCCAAAGGCCTGTGAAACGCAGTTTCTTTGCAGGCCTGATCTGGCTGAAGTAGGACTCCTGCTTTGGGTGTGCTACATTGCCCTAGAGCAGAAAGGCACAACGTGCAGGCTTCTTTCCAAAGGACGAGTTGGGCCCCACAGCATCTTGCTTCCAGCTCTTTGGGAAGCTAAGAAACAACTCGCTCTGCACAGTGCTCTTACAGCCTACCGGGAACATCTCTTCCAAAGACCTGTGAAACGCAGTTTCTTTGCAGGCATCATCTGGCTGAAGTAGGAATTCTGCTCTGGGTGTGCTACATTGCCCTAGAGCTGAAAGGCACAACGTGCAGGCTTCTTTCCAAAGGGCGAGTTGGGCCCCACAGCATCTTGCTTCCAGCTCTTTGGGAAGCTAAGAAACAACTCGCTCTGCACAGTGCTCTTACAGCCTACCGGGAACATCTCTTCCAAAGGCCTGAGAAATGCAGTTTCTTTGCAGGCCTGATCTCGCAGAAGTAGAACTTCTGCTTTGGGTGTGCTACATTGCCCTAGAGCTGAAAGGCACAACGTGCAGGCTTCTTTCCAAAGGGCGAGTTGGGCCCCACAGCATCTTGCTTCCAGCTCTTTGGGAAGCTAAGAAACAACTCGCTCTGCACAGTGCTCTTACAGCCTACCGGGAACATCTCTTCCAAAGGCCTGAGAAACGCAGTTTCTTTGCAGGCCTGATCTGGCTGAAGTAAGACTTCTGCTCTGGGTGTGCTACATTGCCCTAGAGCTGAAAGGCACAACGTGCAGGCTTCTTTCCAAAGGGCGAGTTGGGCCCCAAAGCATCTTGCTTCCAGCTCTTTGGGAAGCTAAGAGACAAGTCGCCCTGCACAGTGCTCTTACAGCCTACCGGGAACATCTCTTCCAAAGGCCTGTGAAACGCAGTTTCTTTGCAGGCCTGATCTGGCTGAAGTAGGACTTCTGTTCTGGGTGTGCTACATTGCCCTAGAGCTGAAAGGCACAACGTGCAGGCTTCTTTCCAAAGGGCGAGTTGGGCCCCACAGCATCTTGCTTCCAGCTCTTTGGGAAGCTAAGAAACAACTCGCTCTGCACAGTGCTCTTACAGCCTACCGGGAACATCTCTTCCAAAGGCATGTGAAACGCAGCTTCTTTGCAGGCGTGATCTGCTTGAAGTAGAACTTCTGCTCTGGGTGTGCGGCATTGCCCTAGAGCTGAAAGGCACAACGTGCAGGCTTCTTTCCAAAGGGCGAGTTGGGCCCCACAGCATCTTGCTTCCAGCTCTTTGGGAAGCTAAGAAACAACTCGCTCTGCACAGTGCTCTTACAGCCTAGTGGGAACATCTCTTCCAAAGGCCTGTGAAACGCAGTTTCTTTGCAGGCCTGATCTGGCTGAAGTAGGACTCCTGCTCTGGGTGTGCTACATTGCCCTAGAGCAGAAAGGCACAACGTGCAGGCTTCTTTCCAAAGGACGAGTTGGGCCCCACAGCATCTTGCTTCCAGCTCTTTGGGAAGCTAAAAAACAACTCGCTCTGCACAGTGCTCTTACAGCCTACCGGGAACATCTCTTCCAAAGGCCTGTGAAACGCAGTTTCTTTGCAGGCCTGATCTGGCTGAAGTAGGACTTCTGCTCTGGGTGTGCTACATTGCCCTAGAGCTGAAAGGCACAACGTGCAGGCTCCTTTCCTAATGGTGAGTTGGGCCCAACAGCATCTTGCTTCCAGCTCTTTGGGAAGCTAAGAAAC
>NW_027226817.1:2500-91281 GCF_037783145.1 Equus przewalskii
ACTTCTGCGCTGCTGTGTCCTACATGGGCCTAGAGCTTCAAGGCACAAAGTCCAGCCTTGTTTCCCCAAGGGGAGACAAGTCACTCAGCGTCCAGCTTCCAGCTCTTTGGGCAGCTAAGAAACAACTCGCTCTGCATAGGGCTCTTACAGGCTACCGGGAACATGTCTTACAAAGACCTGTGAAACGCAGTTTCTTCCCAGCCCTGATCTGGCTGAAGTAGTACTTCTGCTCTGCCGTGTCCTACATGGCCCTAGAGCTGCAAGGCACAAAGTCCTGCCTTGTTTTCCCAAGGGAAAACTGGTCCCTCAGTGTCAAGCTTCCAGCTTTTTGGGCAGCTGAGAAGCACCTTGCTCTGAACAGGTGTATTACCGCCTACAGGGAACGAGTCTTACAAAGGCCTGTGAAACGCAGTTCCTTTGCAGGCCTGAACTGGATGAAGTAGAACTTCTGCTCTGGGTGTGCTACATTGCCCTAGAGCTACAAGGCACAACGTGCAGGCTTCTTTCCAAAGGGCGAGTTGGGGCCGAAAGCATCTTGTTTCGAGCTCTTTTGGCAGCTTAATAACAACTCGCTCTGCACATCTCTCTTACAGCCAACCGGGAACATCTCTTACAAAGGCCTGTGAAACGCAGTTTCCTTGCAGGCCTGATCTGGCTGAAGTAGAACTTCTGCTCTGGGTGTGCTACATTGCCCTAGAGCTGAAAGGCACAACGTCAAGTCTTGTTTCCAAAGGGCGATTGGGCCCCAAAGCATCTTGCTTCCAGCTCTTTGGGAACCTAAGAAACAACTCGCTCTGCACAGTGCTCTTACAGCCCACCGGGTACATCTCTTCCAAAGGCCTGTGAAACGCAGTTTCTTTGCAGGCCTGATCTGGCTGAAGTAGAACTTCTGCCCTGGGTGTGCTACATTGGCATAGAGCTGCCAGGCCCAAAGGGTTGCCTTGTTTCCAAAGGGGGAGAGGGGCCCCATACATCTTGCTTCCAGCTCTTTGGGAAGCTAAGGAACAACTGGCACTGAAAACTGCTACCACAGCCTACCGGGAACATCACTTACAAAGGCCTGTGAAACGCAGTTTCTTGGCAGGCCTGATCTTACTGAAGTAGAATTTCTGCTCTGGGTGTGCTACATTTGCCTACAGCAGCCAGACCAGAAGGGCTGCCTTGTTTGCAAAGGGGCAGAGAGGCCCCAAAGCATCTTGCTTAGAGCTCTTTGGGAAGCTAAGAAACAACTGGCTCTGCCCAGTGCTCTTACAGCCTATGTGGAACATCTGTTCCCAAGGCCTGTGAACGCAGTTTCTTTACAGGCCTGATCTGGCTGAAGTAGGACTTCTGCTCTGGGTGTGCTACATTGCCCTAGAGCTGCAAGGAACAAAGTGATGTCTTCTTTCCAAAGGGCGAGTTGGGCCCCAAAGCATCTTGCTTCCAGCTCTTTGGGAAGCTAAGAAACAACTCGCTCTGCATAGGGATCTTACACCCTACCGGGAACATGTCTTACAAAGGCCTGTGAAAGGCAGTTTCTTCCCAGCCCTGATATGGCTGAAGTAGTACTTCTGCTCTGCCGTGTCCTACATGGCCCTAGAGCTGCAAGGCACAAAGTCCTGCCTTGTTTCCCCAAGGGGAGACTAGTCACTCAGCAACCTGCTTCCAGCTCTTGGGCAGCTAAGAAAGAACTTGCTCTGCACAGGGCTCTTCCAGCCTCCCTGGAACATGTCTGACAAAGGCCTGTGAAACGCAGTTTCTTCCCAGGGCTGATCTCGCTGAAGGCGAACTTCTGCGCTGCCGTGTCCTACATGGGCCTAGAGCTGCAAGGCACAAAGTCCTGCCTTGTGTCCTCACAGTCAGACAGGCCCCACAGCGTGGGGCTTCCAGCTCTTTGGGCAGCTAAGAAACAACTTGCTCTGCACTGGTGTTTTACAGCCTACAGGGAACGAGTCTTACAAAGGCCTGTGAAACGCAGTTTCTTCCCAGCCCTGATCTGGCTGAAGTAGAACTTCTGCTCTGCCGGGTCCTACATGGCGCTAGAGCTGCAAGGCACAAAGTCCTGCCTTGATTCCACAAGGGTAGACAAGTCCCTCAAGTCCAGCATCCAGCTCTTTCAGCAGCTAAGAAACAACTCGCTCTGCATAGGGCTCTTACAGCCTACCGGGAACATGTCTTAAAACGGACTGTGAAACGCAGTTTCTTCCCAGCCCTGATCTGGCTGAAGTAGAACTTCTGCTCTGGGTGTGCCACATGGCCCTAGAGCTGAAATGTACAACGTGCAGGCTTGTTTCCAAAGGGCGAGTTGGGCCCCAAAGCATCTTGCTTCCAGCTCTTTGGGAAGCTAAGAAACAACTCGCTCTGCACAGTGCTCTTACAGCCTACCGGGAACATCTCTTACAAAGGCCTGTGAAAGGCAGTTTCTTTGCAGGCCTGATCTGGCTGAAGTAGAACTTCTGCTCTGGGTGTGTCACATGGCCCTAGAGCTGAAAGGCACAACGTGCAGGCTTCTTTCCAAAGGGCGAGTTGGGCCCCAGAGCATCTTGCTTCCAGCTCTTTGGGAAGCGAAGAAACAACTCGCTCTGCACAGTGCTCTTACAGCCTACCGGGATCATCTCTTACAAAGGCCTGTGAAACGCAGTTTCTTTGCAGGCCTGATCTGGCTGAAGTAGAACTTCTGCTCTGGGTGTGCTACATTGCCCTGGAGCTGAAAGGCACAACCCGCAGTCTTCTTTCCAAAGGGCGAGTTGGGCCCCAAAGCATCTTGCTTCCAGCTCTTTGGGAAGCTAAGAAACAACTCGCTCTGCAGACCTCTCTTACAGCCAACCGGGAACATCTCTTGCAAAGGCCTGAGAAATACAGTTTCCTTACAGGCCTTATCTCGCTGAGGTAGAACTGCTGCTAAGCCGTGTCCTACATCGGCCTAGAGTTGCAAGGCTCAAAGTCCTGCCTTGACTCCTCAAGGGCAGACAGGCCCCACAGCGTGGGGCATCCACCTCTTTGGGCAGCTAAGAAAAAACTTGCTCTGCACTGGTGTTTTACAGCCTACAGGGAACGAGTCATACAAAGGCCTGTGAAACGCAGTTTTTTCCCAGCCCTGATCTGGCTGAAGTAGAATTTCTGCTCTGCCGGGTCCTACATGGCGCTAGAGCTGCAAGGCACAAAGTCCTGCCTTGTTTCCACAAGGGTAGACAAGTCCCTCACGTCCAGCATCCAGCTCTTTCGGCAGCTAAGAAACAATTCGCTCAGCACAGTGCTCTTACAGCCTACCGGGAATATCTCTTCCAAAGGCCTGTTAAACGCAGTTTCTTTGCAGGCCTGATCTGGCTGAAGTAGAACTTCTGCCCTGGGTGTGTCACATGGCCCTAGAGCTGAAAGGCACAACGTGCAGGCTTCTTTCCAAAGGGCGAGTTTGGCCCCAAAGCATCTTGATTCCAGCTCTTTGGGAAGCTGAGAAACAATTCGCCCTGCCCAGTGCTCTTACAGCCTACAGGGAACATCTCTTACAAAGGCCTGTGAAATGCAATTTCTTTGCAGGCCTGATCTGGCTGAAGTAGAACTTCTGCTCTGGGTGTGCTACATTGCCCTGGAGCTGAAAGGCACAACCCGCAGTCTTCTTTCCAAAGGGCGAGTTGGGCCCCAAAGCATTTTGCTTCCAGCTCTTTGGGAAGCTAAGAAACAACTCGCTCTGCACAGTGCTCTTACAGCCTACCGGGAACATCTCTTACAAAGGCCTGTGAAACGCAGTTTGTTTGCAGGCCTGATCTGGCTGAAGTAGAACTTCTGCTCTGGGTGTGCTAAATTGCCCTGGAGCTGAGAGGCACAACCCGCAGTCTTCTTTCCAAAGGGCGAGTTGGGCCCCAAAGCATCTTGATTCCAGCTCTTTGGGAAGCTAAGAAACAACTCGCTCTGCAGACCTCTCTTACAGCCAACCGGGAACATCTCTTGCAAAGGCCTGAGAAATACAGTTTCCTTGCAGGCCTTATCTCGCTGAGGTAGAACTGCTGCTATGCCGTGTCCTTCATCGGCCTAGAGTTGCAAGGCTCAAAGTCCTGCCTTGACTCCTCAAGGGCAGACAGGCCCCACAGCGTGGGGCTTCCACCTCTTTGGGCAGCTAAGAAACAACTGGCTCTGCACTGGTGTTTTACAGCCTACAGGGAACGAGTCTTACAAAGGCCTGTGAAACGCAGTTTCTTCCCAGCCCTGATCTGGCTGAAGTAGAACTTCTGCTCTGGGTGTGCCATATGGCCCTAGAGCTGAAAGGCACAAGGTGAAAGCTTCTTTCAAAAGGGCGAGTTGGGACCCAGAGCATCTTGCTTCCAGCTCTTTGGGAAGCTAAGAAACAACTCGCTCTGCACAGTGCTCTTACAGCCTACAGGGAACATCTCTTACAAAGGCCTGTGAAACGCAGTTTCTTTGCAGGCCTGATCTGGCTGAAGTAGGACTTCTGCTCTGCCGTGTGCGACATGGCCCTAGAGATGCACGGCACAAAGTCCTGCCTTGTTTCCCCAAGGGGAGACTAGTACCTCAGCGTCCAGCTTCCAGCTCTTGGAGCAGCTAAGAAACAGCTTGCTGTGCACAGGGCTCTTCCAGCCTACATGGAACATGTCTTACAAAGGCCTGTGAAACGCAGTTTCTTTGCAGGCCTGATCTGGCTGAAGTAGGACTTCTGCTCTGGGTGTGCTACTTTGCCCTAGAGCTGAAAGGCACAACGTGCAGGCTTCTTTCCAAAGGGCGAGTTGGGCCCCACAGCATCTTGCTTCCAGCTCTTTGGGAAGCTAAGAAACAACTCGCTCTGCACAGTGCTCTTACAGCCTACCGGGAACATGTCTTCCAAAGGCCTGTGAAACACAGTTTCTTTGCAGGCCTGATCAGGCTGAAGTAGAACTTCTGCTCTGGGTGTGCTAAATTGCCCTGGAGCTGAGAGGCACATCCGCAGTCTTCTTTCCAAAGGGCGAGTTGGGCCCCAAAGCATCTTGCTTCCAGCTCTTTGGGAAGCTAAGAAACTACTCGCTCTGCAGACCTCTCTTACAGCCAACCGGGAACATCTCTTGCAAAGGCCTGAGAAATACAGTTTCCTTGCAGGCCTTATCTCGCTGAGGTAGAACTGCTGCTATGCCGTGTCCTACATCGGCCTAGAGTAGCAAGGCTCAAAGTCCTGCCTTGACTCCTCAAGGGCAGACAGGCCCCACAGCGTGGGGCTTCCACCTCTTTGGGCAGCTAAGAAACAACTTGCTCTGCACTGGTGTTTTACAGCCTACAGGGAACGAGTCTTACAAAGGCCTGTGAAACGCAGTTTCTTCCCAGGCCTGATCTGGCTTAAGTAGAACTTCTGCTCTGCCGGGTCATACATGGCGCTAGAGCTGCAAGGCACAAAGTCCTGCCTTGATTCCACAAGGGTAGACAAGTCCCTCAAGTCCAGCATCCAGCTCTTTCAGCAGCTAAGAAACAACTCGCTCTGCATAGGGCTCTTACAGCCTACCGGGAACATGTCTTAAAACGGACTGTGAAACGCAGTTTCTTCCCAGCCCTGATCTGGCTGAAGTAGAACTTCTGCTCTGCCGGGTCCTACATGGCGCTAGAGCTGCAAGGCACAAAGTCCGGCCTTGTTTCCACAAGGGTAGACAAGTCCCTCAGGTCCAGCTTCCAGCTCTTTCGGCAGCTAAGAAACAACTGGCTCAGCACAGTGCTCTTACAGCCTACCGGGAACATCTCTTCCAAAGGCCTGTGAAACGCAGTTTCTTCCCAGCCCTGATCTGGCTGAAGTAGAACTTCTGCTCTGCGTGTGTCACATGGCCCTAGAGCTGAAAGGCACAACGTGCAGGCTTCTTTCCAAAGGGCGAGTTGGGCCCCACAGCATCTTGCTTCCAGCTCTTTGGGAAGCTAAGAAACAACTCGCTGTGCACAGTGCTCTTACAGCCTACCGGGAACATCTCTTACAAAGGCCTGTGAAACGCAGTTTCTTTGCAGGCCTAATCTGGCTGAAGTAGAACTTCTGCTCTGGGTGTGCCACCTGGCCCTAGAGCTGAAAGGTACAACGTGCAGGCTTGTTTCCAAAGGGCGAGTTGGGCCCCAAAGCATCTTGCTTCCAGCTCTTTGGGAAGCTAAGAAACTACTCGCTCTGCAGACCTCTCTTACAGCCAACCGGGAACATCTCTTGCAAAGGCCTGAGAAATACAGTTTCCTTGCAGGCCTTATCTCGCTGAGGTAGAACTGCTGCTATGCCGTGTCCTACATCGGCCTAGAGTTGCAAGGCTCAAAGTCCTGCCTTGACTCCTCAAGGGCAGACAGGCCCCACAGCGTGGGGCTTCCACCTCTTTGGGCAGCTAAGAAACAACTTGCTCTGCACTGGTGTTTTACAGCCTATAGGGAACGAGTCTTACAAAGGCCTGTGAAACGCAGTTTCTTCCCAGGCCTGATCTGGCTGAAGTAGAACTTCTGCTCTGGGTGTGCCATATTGCCCTAGAGCTGAAAGGCACAAGGTGCAAGCTTCTTTCCAAAGGGCGAGTTGGGCCCCAAAGCATCTTGCTTCCAGCTCTTTGGGAAGCTAAGAAACAACTCGCTCTGCACAGTGCTCTTACAGCCTACAGGGAACATCTCTTACAAAGGCCTGTGAATCGCAGTTTCTTTGCAGGCATGATTTGCCTGAAGTAGAACTTCTGCTCTGGGTGTGCTACATTGTCCTAGAGCTGAAAGGCACAACGTGCACTCTCCTTTCCAAAAAGCGAGTTAGGCCCCAAAGAATCTTGCTTCCAGCTCTTTGGGAAGCTAAGAAACAACTCGCTCTGCACAGTGCTCTTACAGCCTACCGGGAACATGTCTTACAAAGGCCTGTGAAACGCAGTTTTTTTGCAGGCCTGATCTGGCTGAAGTAGAACTTCTGCTCTGGGTGTGCTAAATTGCCCTGGAGCTGAGAGGCACAACCCCCAGTCTTCTTTCCAAAGGGCGAGTTGGGCCCCAAAGCATCTTGCTTCCAGCTCTTTGGGAAGCTAAGAAACAACTCGCTCTGCAGACCTCTCTTACAGCCAACCGGGAACATCTCTTGCAAAGGCCTGAGAAATACAGTTTCCTTGCAGGCCTTATCTCGCTGAGGTAGAACTGCTGCTATGCCGTGTCCTTCATCGGCCTAGAGTTGCAAGGCTCAAAGTCCTGCCTTGACTCCTCAAGGGCAGACAGGCCCCACAGCGTGGGGCTTCCACCTCTTTGGGCAGCTAAGAAACAACTTGCTCTGCACTGGTGTTTTACAGCCTACAGGGAACGAGTCTTACAAAGGCCTGTGAAACGCAGTTTCTTCCCAGCCCTGATCTGGCTGAAGTAGAACTTCTGCTCTGCCGGGTCCTACATGGCGCTAGAGCTGCAAGGCACAAAGTCCGGCCTTGTTTCCACAAGGGTAGACAAGTCCCTCAGGTCCAGCTTCCAGCTCTTTCGGCAGCTAAGAAACAACTGGCTCAGCACAGTGCTCTTACAGCCTACCGGGAACATCTCTTCCAAAGGCCTGTTAAACGCAGTTTCTTCCCAGCCCTGATCTGGCTGAAGTAGAACTTCTGCTCTGGGTGTGTCACATGGCCCTAGAGCTGAAAGGCACAACGTGCAGGCTTCTTTCCAAAGGGCGAGTTGGGACCCAAAGCATCTTGATTCCAGCTCTTTGGGAAGCTGAGAAACAATTCGCTCTGCCCAGTGCTCTTACAGCCTACCGGGAACATCTCTTACAAAGGCCTGTGAAACGCAATTTCATTGCAGGCCTGATCTGGCTGAAGTAGAACTTCTGCTCTGGGTGTGCCACATTGCCCTAGAGCTGAAAGGCACAACGTGCAGGCTTCTTTCCAAAGGGCGAGTTGGGCCCCAGAGCATCTTGCTTCCAGCTCTTTGGGAAGCGAAGAAACAACTCGCTCTGCACAGTGCTCTTACAGCCTACCGGGAACATCTCTTACAAAGGCCTGTGAAATGCAGTTTCTTTGCAGGCCTGATCTGGCTGAAGTAGAACTTCTGCTCTGGGTGTGCTACATGGCCCTAGAGCTGAAAGGTACAACGTGCAGGCTTGATTCCAAAGGGCGAGTTGGGCCCCAAAGCATCTTGCTTCCAGCTCTTTGGGAAGCTAAGAAACAACTCGCTCTGCACAGTGCTCTTACAGCCTACCGGGAACATGTCTTAAAACGGACTCTGAAACGCAGTTTCTTCCCAGCCCTGATCTGGCTGAAGTAGAACTTCTGCTCTGCCGTGTGCGACATGGCCCTAGAGATGCAAGGCACAAAGTCCTGCCTTGTTTCCCCAAGGGGAGACTAGCACCTCAGCGTCCAGCTTCCAGCTCTTGGAGCAGCTAAGAAACAGCTTGCTGTGCACAGGGCTCTTCCAGCCTACCTAGAACATGTCTTACAAAGGCCTGTGAAACGCAGTTTCTTTGCAGGCCTGATGTGGCTGAAGTAGAACTTCTGCTCTGGGTGTGCCACATTGCCCTAGAGCTGAAAGGCACAACGTGCAGGCTTCTTTCCAAAGGGCGTGTTGGGCCCCAGAGCATGTTGCTTCCAGCTCTTTGGGAAGCGAAGAAACAACTCGCTCTGCACAGTGCTCTTACAGCCTACAGGGAACATCTCTTCCAAAGGCCTGTTAAACGCAGTTTCTTTGCAGGCCTGATCTGGCTGAAGTAGAACTTCTGCTCTGGGTGTGCTACATTGCCCTGGAGCTGAAAGGCACAACCCGCAGTCTTCTTTCCAAAGGGCGAGTTGGGCCCCAAAGCATCTTGCTTCCAGCTCTTTGGGAAGCTAAGAAACAACTCGCTCTGCAGAGTTCTCTTACAGCCTACCGGGAACATCTCTTGCAAAGGCCTGAGAAATACAGTTTCCTTGCAGGCCTTATCTCGCTGAGGTAGAACTGCTGCTCTGCCGTGTCCTACATCGGCCTAGAGTTGCAAGGCTCAAAGTCCTGCCTTGACTCCTCAAGGGCAGACAGGCCCCACAGCGTGGGGCTTCCACCTCTTTGGGCAGCTAAGAAACAACTGGCTCTGCACTGGTGTTTTACAGCCTACAGGGAACGAGTCTTACAAAGGCCTGTGAAACGCAGTTTCTTCCCAGCCCTGATCTGGCTGAAGTAGAACTTCTGCTCTGGGTGTGCCACATGGCCCTAGAGCTGAAAGGCACAAGGTGAAAGCTTCTTTCAAAAGGGCGAGTTGGGACCCAGAGCATCTTGCTTCCAGCTCTTTGGGAAGCTAAGAAACAACTCGCTCTGCACAGTGCTCTTACAGCCTACAGGGAACATCTCTTACAAAGGCCTGTGAAACGCAGTTTCTTTGCAGGCCTGATCTGGCTGAAGTAGGACTTCTGCTCTGCCGTGTGCGACATGGCCCTAGAGATGCACGGCACAAAGTCCTGCCTTGTTTCCCCAAGGGGAGACTAGTACCTCAGCGTCCAGCTTCCAGCTCTTGGAGCAGCTAAGAAACAGCTTGCTGTGCACAGGGCTCTTCCAGCCTACCTGGAACATGTCTTACAAAGGCCTGTGAAACGCAGTTTCTTTGCAGGCCTGATCTGGCTGAAGTAGAACTTCTGCTCTGGGTGTGCTACATTGCCCTAGAGCTGAAAGGCACAACGTGCAGGCTTCTTTCCAAAGGGCGAGTTGGGCCCCACAGCATCTTGCTTCCAGCTCTTTGGGAAGCTAAGAAACAACTCGCTCTGCACAGTGCTCTTACAGCCTACCGGGAACATGTCTTCCAAAGGCCTGTGAAACACAGTTTCTTTGCAGGCCTGATCAGGCTGAAGTAGAACTTCTGCTCTGGGTGTGCTAAATTGCCCTGGAGCTGAGAGGCACATCCGCAGTCTTCTTTCCAAAGGGCGAGTTGGGCCCCAAAGCATCTTGCTTCCAGCTCTTTGGGAAGCTAAGAAACTACTCGCTCTGCAGACCTCTCTTACAGCCAACCGGGAACATCTCTTGCAAAGGCCTGAGAAATACAGTTTCCTTGCAGGCCTTATCTCGCTGAGGTAGAACTGCTGCTATGCCGTGTCCTACATCGGCCTAGAGTAGCAAGGCTCAAAGTCCTGCCTTGACTCCTCAAGGGCAGACAGGCCCCACAGCGTGGGGCTTCCACCTCTTTGGGCAGCTAAGAAACAACTTGCTCTGCACTGGTGTTTTACAGCCTACAGGGAACGAGTCTTACAAAGGCCTGTGAAACGCAGTTTCTTCCCAGGCCTGATCTGGCTTAAGTAGAACTTCTGCTCTGCCGGGTCCTACATGGCGCTAGAGCTGCAAGGCACAAAGTCCTGCCTTGATTCCACAAGGGTAGACAAGTCCCTCAAGTCCAGCATCCAGCTCTTTCGGCAGCTAAGAAACAACTCGCTCTGCATAGGGCTCTTACAGCCTACCGGGAACATGTCTTAAAACGGCCTGTGAAACGCAGTTTCTTCCCAGCCCTGATCTGGCTGAAGTAGAACTTCTGCTCTGCCGGGTCCTACATGGCGCTAGAGCTGCAAGGCACAAAGTCCGGCCTTGTTTCCACAAGGGTAGACAAGTCCCTCAGGTCCAGCTTCCAGCTCTTTCGGCAGCTAAGAAACAACTGGCTCAGCACAGTGCTCTTACAGCCTACCGGGAACATCTCTTCCAAAGGCCTGTGAAACGCAGTTTCTTCCCAGCCCTGATCTGGCTGAAGTAGAACTTCTGCTCTGCGTGTGTCACATGGCCCTAGAGCTGAAAGGCACAACGTGCAGGCTTCTTTCCAAAGGGCGAGTTGGGCCCCACAGCATCTTGCTTCCAGCTCTTTGGGAAGCTAAGAAACAACTCGCTCTGCACAGTGCTCTTACAGCCTACCGGGAACATCTCTTACAAAGGCCTGTGAAACGCAGTTTCTTTGCAGGCCTAATCTGGCTGAAGTAGAACTTCTGCTCTGGGTGTGCCACCTGGCCCTAGAGCTGAAAGGTACAACGTGCAGGCTTGTTTCCAAAGGGCGAGTTGGGCCCCAAAGCATCTTGCTTCCAGCTCTTTGGGAAGCTAAGAAACAACTCGCTCTGCAGACTTCTCTTACAGCCAACCGGGAACATCTCTTACAAAGGCCTGAGAAATACAGTTTCCTTGCAGGCCTTATCTGGCTGAGGTAGAACTGCTGCTCTGCCGTGTCCTACATCGGCCTAGAGTTGCAAGGCTCAAAGTCCTGCCTTGACTCCTCAAGGGCAGACAGGCCCCACAGCGTGGGGCTTCCACCTCTTTGGGCAGCTAAGAAACAACTTGCTCTGCACTGGTGTTTTACAGCCTACCGGGAACAAGTCTTACAAAGGCCTGTGAAACGCAGTTTCTTCCCAGGCCTGATCTGGCTGAAGTAGAACTTCTGCTCTGGGTGTGCCATATTGCCCTAGAGCTGAAAGGCACAAGGTGCAAGCTTCTTTCCAAAGGGCGAGTTGGGCCCCAAAGCATCTTGCTTCCAGCTCTTTGGGAAGCTAAGAAACAACTCGCTCTGCACAGTGCTCTTACAGCCTACAGGGAACATCTCTTACAAAGGCCTGTGAATCGCAGTTTCTTTGCAGGCATGATTTGGCTGAAGTAGAACTTCTGCTCTGGGTGTGCTACATGGTCCTAGAGCTGAAAGGCACAACGTGCACTCTCCTTTCCAAAAGGCGAGTTAGGCCCCAAAGAATCTTGCTTCCAGCTCTTTGGGAAGCTAAGAAACAACTCGCTCTGCACAGTGCTCTTACAGCCTACCGGGAACATGTCTTACAAAGGCCTGTGAAACGCAGTTTTTTTGCAGGCCTGATCTGGCTGAAGTAGAACTTCTGCTCTGGGTGTGCTAAATTGCCCTGGAGCTGAGAGGCACAACCCCCAGTCTTCTTTCCAAAGGGCGAGTTGGGCCCCAAAGCATCTTGCTTCCAGCTCTTTGGGAAGCTAAGAAACAACTCGCTCTGCAGACCTCTCTTACAGCCAACCGGGAACATCTCTTGCAAAGGCCTGAGAAATACAGTTTCCTTGCAGGCCTTATCTCGCTGAGGTAGAACTGCTGCTATGCCGTGTCCTTCATCGGCCTAGAGTTGCAAGGCTCAAAGTCCTGCCTTGACTCCTCAAGGGCAGACAGGCCCCACAGCGTGGGGCTTCCACCTCTTTGGGCAGCTAAGAAACAACTTGCTCTGCACTGGTGTTTTACAGCCTACAGGGAACGAGTCTTACAAAGGCCTGTGAAACGCAGTTTCTTCCCAGCCCTGATCTGGCTGAAGTAGAACTTCTGCTCTGCCGGGTCCTACATGGCGCTAGAGCTGCAAGGCACAAAGTCCGGCCTTGTTTCCACAAGGGTAGACAAGTCCCTCAGGTCCAGCTTCCAGCTCTTTCGGCAGCTAAGAAACAACTGGCTCAGCACAGTGCTCTTACAGCCTACCGGGAACATCTCTTCCAAAGGCCTGTTAAACGCAGTTTCTTCCCAGCCCTGATCTGGCTGAAGTAGAACTTCTGCTCTGGGTGTGTCACATGGCCCTAGAGCTGAAAGGCACAACGTGCAGGCTTCTTTCCAAAGGGCGAGTTGGGACCCAAAGCATCTTGATTCCAGCTCTTTGGGAAGCTGAGAAACAATTCGCTCTGCCCAGTGCTCTTACAGCCTACCGGGAACATCTCTTACAAAGGCCTGTGAAACGCAATTTCATTGCAGGCCTGATCTGGCTGAAGTAGAACTTCTGCTCTGGGTGTGCCACATTGCCCTAGAGCTGAAAGGCACAACGTGCAGGCTTCTTTCCAAAGGGCGAGTTGGGCCCCAGAGCATCTTGCTTCCAGCTCTTTGGGAAGCGAAGAAACAACTCGCTCTGCACAGTGCTCTTACAGCCTACCGGTAACATCTCTTACAAAGGCCTGTGAAACGCAGTTTCTTTGCAGGCCTGATCTGGCTGAAGTAGAACTTCTGCTCTGGGTGTGCCACCTGGCCCTAGAGCTGAAAGGTACAACGTGCAGGCTTGTTTCCAAAGGGCGAGTTGGGCCCCAAAGCATCTTGCTTCCAGCTCTTTGGGAAGCTAAGAAACAACTCGCTCTGCACAGTGCTCTTACAGCCTACCGGGAACATGTCTTAAAACGGACTGTGAAACGCAGTTTCTTCCCAGCCCTGATCTGGCTGAAGTAGAACTTCTGCTCTGCCGTGTGCGACATGGCCCTAGAGATGCAAGGCACAAAGTCCTGCCTTGTTTCCCCAAGGGGAGACTAGCACCTCAGCGTCCAGCTTCCAGCTCTTGGAGCAGCTAAGAAACAGCTTGCTGTGCACAGGGCTCTTCCAGCCTACCTAGAACATGTCTTACAAAGGCCTGTGAAACGCAGTTTCTTTGCAGGCCTGATGTGGCTGAAGTAGAACTTCTGCTCTGGGTGTGCCACATTGCCCTAGAGCTGAAAGGCACAACGTGCAGGCTTCTTTCCAAAGGGCGTGTTGGGCCCCAGAGCATGTTGCTTCCAGCTCTTTGGGAAGCGAAGAAACAACTCGCTCTGCACAGTGCTCTTACAGCCTACAGGGAACATCTCTTCCAAAGGCCTGTTAAACGCAGTTTCTTTGCAGGCCTGATCTGGCTGAAGTAGAACTTCTGCTCTGGGTGTGCTACATTGCCCTGGAGCTGAAAGGCACAACGTGCAGTCTCCTTTCCAAAAAGCGAGTTGGGCCCCAAAGAATCTTGCTTCCAGCTCTTTGGGAAGCTAAGAAACAACTCGCTCTGCATAGTGCTCTTACAGCCTACCGGGAACATCTCTTACAAAGGCCTGTGAAACGCAGTTTCTTTGCAGGCCTGATCTGGCTGAAGTAGAACTTCTGCTCTGGGTGTGCCATATTGCCCTAGAGCTGAAAGGCACAAGGTGCAAGCTTCTTTCCAAAGGGCGAGTTGGGCCCCAAAGCATCTTGCTTCCAGCTCTTTGGGAAGCTAAGAAACAACTCGCTCTGCACAGTGCTCTTACAGCCTACAGGGAACATCTCTTACAAAGGCCTGTGAATCGCAGTTTCTTTGCAGGCATGATTTGCCTGAAGTAGAACTTCTGCTCTGGGTGTGCTACATTGTCCTAGAGCTGAAAGGCACAACGTGCACTCTCCTTTCCAAAAAGCGAGTTGGGCCCCAAAGAATCTTGCTTCCAGCTCTTTGGGAAGCTAAGAAACAACTCGCTCTGCACAGTGCTCTTACAGCCTACCCGGAACATGTCTTACAAAGGCCTGTGAAACGCAGTTTTTTTGCAGGCCAGATCTGGCTGAAGTAGAACTTCTGCTCTGGGTGTGCTAAATTGCCCTGGAGCTGAGAGGCACAACCCCCAGTCTTCTTTCCAAAGGGCGAGTTGGGCCCCAAAGCATCTTGCTTCCAGCTCTTTGGGAAGCTAAGAAACAACTCGCTCTGCAGACCTCTCTTACAGCCAACCGGGAACATCTCTTGCAAAGGCCTGAGAAATACAGTTTCCTTGCAGGCCTTATCTCGCTGAGGTAGAACTGCTGCTATGCCGTGTCCTTCATCGGCCTAGAGTTGCAAGGCTCAAAGTCCTGCCTTGACTCCTCAAGGGCAGACAGGCCCCACAGCGTGGGGCTTCCACCTCTTTGGGCAGCTAAGAAACAACTTGCTCTGCACTGGTGTTTTACAGCCTACAGGGAACGAGTCTTACAAAGGCCTGTGAAACGCAGTTTCTTCCCAGCCCTGATCTGGCTGAAGTAGAACTTCTGCTCTGCCGGGTCCTACATGGCGCTAGAGCTGCAAGGCACAAAGTCCGGCCTTGTTTCCACAAGGGTAGACAAGTCCCTCAGGTCCAGCTTCCAGCTCTTTCGGCAGCTAAGAAACAACTGGCTCAGCACAGTGCTCTTACAGCCTACCGGGAACATCTCTTCCAAAGGCCTGTTAAACGCAGTTTCTTCCCAGCCCTGATCTGGCTGAAGTAGAACTTCTGCTCTGGGTGTGTCACATGGCCCTAGAGCTGAAAGGCACAACGTGCAGGCTTCTTTCCAAAGGGCGAGTTGGGACCCAAAGCATCTTGATTCCAGCTCTTTGGGAAGCTGAGAAACAATTCGCTCTGCCCAGTGCTCTTACAGCCTACCGGGAACATCTCTTACAAAGCCCTGTGAAACGCAGTTTCATTGCAGGCCTGATCTGGCTGAAGTAGAACTTCTGCTCTGGGTGTGCCACATTGCCCTAGAGCTGAAAGGCACAACGTGCAGGCTTCTTTCCAAAGGGCGAGTTGGGCCCCAGAGCATCTTGCTTCCAGCTCTTTGGGAAGCGAAGAAACAACTCGCTCTGCACAGTGCTCTTACAGCCTACCGGGAACATCTCTTCCAAAGGCCTGTGAAACGCAGTTTCTTTGCAGGCCTGATCTGGCTGAAGTAGAACTTCTGCTCTGCCGTGTGCTACATGGCGCTAGAGCTGCAAGGCACAAAGTCCTGCCTTGATTCCACAAGGGTAGACAAGTCCCTCAAGTCCAGCATCCAGCTCTTTCGGCAGCTAAGAAACAACTCGCTCTGCATAGGGCTCTTACAGCCTACCGGGAACATGTCTTAAAACGGACTGTGAAACGCAGTTTCTTCCCAGCCCTGATCTGGCTGAAGTAGAACTTCTGCTCTGGGTGTGCCACATGGCCCTAGAGCTGAAAGTCACAACGTGCAGGCTTCTTTCCAAAGGGCGAGTTGGGCCCCAGAGCATCTTGCTTCCAGCTCTTTGGGAAGCTAAGAAACAACTCGCTCTGCACAGTGCTCTTACAGCCTACCGGGAACATGTCTTACAAAGGCCTGTGAAACGCAGTTTCTTTGCAGGCCTGATCTGGCTGAAGTAGAACTTCTGCTCTGCGGTGTGCGACATGGCCCTAGAGCTGCACGGCACAAAGTCCTGCCTTGTTTCCACAAGGGGAGACTAGGACCTCAGCGTCCAGCTTCCAGCTCTTGGGGCAGCTAAGAAACAGCTTGCTCTGCACAGGGCTCTTCCAGCCTACCGGGAACATGTCTTACAAAGGCCTGTGAAACGCAGTTTCTTTGCAGGCCTGATCTGGCTGAAGTAGAACTTCTGCTCTGGGTGTGCCACATTGCCCTAGAGCTGAAAGGCACAACGTGCAGGCTTCTTTCCAAAGGGCGAGTTGGGCCCCACAGCGTCTTGCTTCCAGCTCTTTGGGAAGCTAAGAAACAACTCGCTCTGCACAGTGCTCTTACAGCCTACCGGGAACATGTCTTACAAAGGCCTGTGAAACGCAGTTTCTTCCCAGCCCTGATCTGGCTGAAGTAGAACTTCTGCTCTGGGTGTGCCACATGGCCCTAGAGCTGAAAGGCACAAGGTGCAGGCTTGTTTCCAAAGGGCGAGTTGGGCCCCAAAGCATCTTGCTTCCAGCTCTTTGGGAAGCTAAGAAACAACTCGCTCTGCACAGTGCTCTTACAGCCTACAGGGAACATCTCTTACAAAGGCCTGTGAAACGCAGTTTCTTTGCAGGCCTGATCTGGCTGAAGTAGAACTTCTGCTCTGGGTGTGCTAAATTGCCCTGGAGCTGAAAGGCACAACCCGCAGTCTTCTTTCCAAAGGGCGAGTTGGGCCCCAAAGCATCTTGCTTCCAGCTCTTTGGGAAGCTAAGAAACAACTCGCTCTGCAGACCTCTCTTACAGCCAACCGGGAACATCTCTTGCAAAGGCCTGAGAAATACAGTTTCCTTGCAGGCCTTATCTCGCTGAGGTAGAACTGCTGCTATGCCGTGTCCTTCATCGGCCTAGAGTTGCAAGGCTCAAAGTCCTGCCTTGACTCCTCAAGGGCAGACAGGCCCCACAGCGTGGGGCTTCCACCTCTTTGGGCAGCTAAGAAACAACTTGCTCTGCACTGGTGTTTTAGAGCCTACAGGGAACGAGTCTTACAAAGGCCTGTGAAACGCAGTTTCTTCCCAGCCCTGATCTGGCTGAAGTAGAACTTCTGCTCTGCCGGGTCCTACATGGCGCTAGAGCTGCAAGGCACAAAGTCCGGCCTTGTTTCCACAAGGGTAGACAAGTCCCTCAGGTCCAGCTTCCAGCTCTTTCGGCAGCTAAGAAACAACTGGCTCAGCACAGTGCTCTTACAGCCTACCGGGAACATCTCTTCCAAAGGCCTGTTAAACGCAGTTTCTTCCCAGCCCTGATCTGGCTGAAGTAGAACTTCTGCTCTGGGTGTGCTAAATTGCCCTGGAGCTGAGAGGCACAACCCGAAGTCTTCTTTCCAAAGGGCGAGTTGGGCCCCAAAGCATCTTGCTTCCAGCTCTTTGGGAAGCTAAGAAACAACTCGCTCTGCATAGGGCTCTTACAGCCTACCGGGAACATGTCTTAAAACGGACTGTGAAACGCAGTTTCTTCCCAGCCCTGATCTGGCTGAAGTAGAACTTCTGCTCTGGGTGTGCCACATGGCCCTAGAGCTGAAATGTACAACGTGCAGGCTTGTTTCCAAAGGGCGAGTTGGGCCCCAAAGCATCTTGCTTCCAGCTCTTTGGGAAGCTAAGAAACAACTCGCTCTGCACAGTGCTCTTACAGCCTACCGGGAACATCTCTTACAAAGGCCTGTGAAAGGCAGTTTCTTTGCAGGCCTGATCTGGCTGAAGTAGAACTTCTGCTCTGGGTGTGCCACATGGCCCTAGAGCTGAAAGGCACAACGTGCAGGCTTCTTTCCAAAGGGCGAGTTGGGCCCCAGAGCATCTTGCTTCCAGCTCTTTGGGAAGCTAAGAAACAACTCGCTCTGCACAGTGCTCTTACAGCCTACCGGGAACATGTCTTCCAAAGGCCTGAGAAATACAGTTTCCTTGCAGGCCTTATCTCGCTGAGGTAGAACTGCTGCTATGCCGTGTCCTACATCGGCCTAGAGTTGCAAGGCTCAAAGCCATGCCTTGACTCCTCAAGGGCAGACAGGCCCCACAGCGTGGGGCTTCCACCTCTTTGGGCAGCTAAGAAACAACTTGCTCTGCACTGGTGTTTTACAGCCTACAGGGAACGAGTCTTACAAAGGCCTGTGAAACGCAGTTTCTTCCCAGCCCTGATCTGGCTGAAGTAGAACTTCTGCTCTGCTGGGTCCTACATGGCGCTAGAGCTGCAAGGCACAAAGTCCTGCCTTGATTCCACAAGGGTAGACAAGTCCCTCAAGTCCAGCATCCAGCTCTTTCGGCAGCTAAGAAACAACTCGCTCTGCATAGGGCTCTTACAGCCTACCGGGAACATGTCTTAAAACGGACTGTGAAACGCAGTTTCTTCCCAGCCCTGATCTGGCTGAAGTAGAACTTCTGCTCTGGGTGTGCCACATGGCCCTAGAGCTGAAATGTACAACGTGCAGGCTTGTTTCCAAAGGGCGAGTTGGGCCCCAAAGCATCTTGCTTCCAGCTCTTTGGGAAGCTAAGAAACAATTCGCTCTGCATAGTGCTCTTACAGCCTACCGGGAACATCTCTTCCAAAGGCCTGTGAAACGCAGTTTCTTTGCAGGCCTGATCTGGCTGAAGTAGAACTTCTGCTCTGGGTGTGTCACATGGCCCTAGAGCTGAAAGGCACAATGTGCAAGCTTCCTTCCAAAGGGCGAGTTGGGCCCCAGAGCCTCTTGCTTCCAGCTCTTTGGGAAGTGAAGAAACAACTCGCTCTGCACAGTGCTCTTACAGCCTACCGGGATCATCTCTTACAAAGGCCTGTGAAACGCAGTTTCTTTGCAGGCCTGACCTGGCTGAAGTAGAACTTCTGCTCTGCTGGGTCCTACATGGCGCTAGAGCTGCAAGGCACAAAGTCCTGCCTTGATTCCACAAGGGTAGACAAGTCCCTCAAGTCCAGCATCCAGCTCTTTCGGCAGCTAAGAAACAACTCGCTCTGCATAGGGCTCTTACAGCCTACCGGGAACATGTCTTAAAACGGACTGTGAAACGCAGTTTCTTCCCAGCCCTGATCTGGCTGAAGTAGAACTTCTGCTCTGCCGTGTGCAACATGGCCCTAGAGATGCAAGGCACAAAGTCCTGCCTTGTTTCCCCAAGGGGAGACTAGCACCTCAGCGTCCAGCTTCCAGCTCTTGGAGCAGCTAAGAAACAGCTTGCTGTGCACAGGGCTCTTCCAGCCTACCTAGAACATGTCTTACAAAGGCCTGTGAAACGCAGTTTCTTTGCAGGCCTGATGTGGCTGAAGTAGAACTTCTGCTCTGGGTGTGCCACATTGCCCTAGAGCTGAAAGGCACAACGTGCAGGCTTCTTTCCAAAGGGCGTGTTGGGCCCCAGAGCATGTTGCTTCCAGCTCTTTGGGAAGCGAAGAAACAACTCGCTCTGCACAGTGCTCTTACAGCCTACAGGGAACATCTCTTCCAAAGGCCTGTTAAACGCAGTTTCTTTGCAGGCCTGATCTGGCTGAAGTAGAACTTCTGCTCTGGGTGTGCTACATTGCCCTGGAGCTGAAAGGCACAACCCGCAGTCTCCTTTCCAAAAAGCGAGTTGGGCCCCAAAGAATCTTGCTTCCAGCTCTTTGGGAAGCTAAGAAACAACTCGCTCTGCATAGTGCTCTTACAGCCTACCGGGAACATCTCTTACAAAGGCCTGTGAAACGCAGTTTCTTTGCAGGCCTGATCTGGCTGAAGTAGAACTTCTGCTCTGGGTGTGCCATATTGCCCTAGACCTGAAAGGCACAAGGTGCAAGCTTCTTTCCAAAGGGCGAGTTGGGCCCCAAAGCATCTTGCTTCCAGCTCTTTGGGAAGCTAAGAAACAACTCGCTCTGCACAGTGCTCTTACAGCCTACAGGGAACATCTCTTACAAAGGCCTGTGAATCGCAGTTTCTTTGCAGGCCTGATCTGGCTGAAGTAGAACTTCTGCTCTGGGTGTGCTAAATTGCCCTGGAGCTGAGAGGCACAACCCGCAGTCTTCTTTCCAAAGGGCGAGTTGGGCCCCAAAGCATCTTGCTTCCAGCTCTTTGGGAAGCTAAGAAACAACTCGCTCTGCAGACCTCTCTTACAGCCAACCGGGAACATCTCTTGCAAAGGCCTGAGAAATACAGTTTCCTTGCAGGCCTTATCTCGCTGAGGTAGAACTGCTGCTATGCCGTGTCCTTCATCGGCCTAGAGTTGCAAGGCTCAAAGTCCTGCCTTGACTCCTCAAGGGCAGACAGGCCCCACAGCGTGGGGCTTCCACCTCTTTGGGCAGCTAAGAAACAACTTGCTCTGCACTGGTGTTTTACAGCCTACAGGGAACGAGTCTTACAAAGGCCTGTGAAACGCAGTTTCTTCCCAGCCCTGATCTGGCTGAAGTAGAACTTCTGCTCTGCCGGGTCCTACATGGCGCTAGAGCTGCAAGGCACAAAGTCCGGCCTTGTTTCCACAAGGGTAGACAAGTCCCTCAGGTCCAGCTTCCAGCTCTTTCGGCAGCTAAGAAACAACTGGCTCAGCACAGTGCTCTTACAGCCTACCGGGAACATCTCTTCCAAAGGCCTGTTAAACGCAGTTTCTTCCCAGCCCTGATCTGGCGGAAGTAGAACTTCTGCTCTGGGTGTGTCACATGGCCCTAGAGCTGAAAGGCACAACGTGCAAGCTTCTTTCCAAAGGGCGAGTTGGGCCCCAGAGCCTCTTGCTTCCAGCTCTTTGGGAAGCGAAGAAACAACTCGCTCTGCACAGTGCTCTTACAGCCTACCGGGATCATCTCTTACAAAGGCCTGTGAAACGCAGTTTCTTTGCAGGCCAGATCTGGCTGAAGTAGAACTTCTGCTCTGGGTGTGCTAAATTGCCCTGGAGCTGAGAGGCACAACACGCAGTCTTCTTTCAAAGGGCGAGTTGGGCCCCAAAGCATCTTGCTTCCAGCTCTTTGGGAAGCTAAGAAACAACTCGCTCTGCACAGTGCACTTACAGCCTACCGGGAACATGTCTTACAAAGGCCTGTGAAACGCAGTTTGTTTGCAGGCCTGATCTGGCTGAAGTAGAACTTCTGCTCTGCCGTGTGCAACATGGCCCTAGAGATGCAAGGCACAAAGTCCTGCCTTGTTTCCCCAAGGGGAGACTAGTACCTCAGCGTCCAGCTTCCAGCTCTTGGAGCAGCTAAGAAACAGCTTGCTGTGCACAGGGCTCTTCCAGCCTACCTGGACCATGTCTTACAAAGGCCTGTGAAACGCAGTTTCTTTGCAGGCCTGATGTGGCTGAAGTAGAACTTCTGCTCTGGGTGTGCCACATTGCCCTAGAGCTGAAAGGCACAACGTGCAGGCTTCTTTCCAAAGGGCGAGTTGGGCCCCAGAGCATCTTGCTTCCAGCTCTTTGGGAAGCGAAGAAACAACTCGCTCTGCACAGTGCTCTTACAGCCTACCGGGAACATCTCTTACAAAGGCCTGTGAAACGCAGTTTGTTTGCAGGCCTGATCTGGCTGAAGTAGAACTTCTGCTCTGGGTGTGCTACATTGCCCTGGAGCTGAAAGGCACAACCCGCAGTTTTCTTTCCAAAGGGCGAGTTGGGCCCCAAAGCATCTTTCTTCCAGCTCTTTGGGAAGCTAAGAAACAACTCGCTCTGCACAGTGCTCTTACAGCCTACCGGGAACATGTCTTCCAAAGGCCTGAGAAATACAGTTTCCTTGCAGGCCTTATCTCGCTGAGGTAGAACTGCTGCTATGCCGTGTCCTACATCGGCCTAGAGTTGCAAGGCTCAAAGCCATGCCTTGACTCCTCAAGGGCAGACAGGCCCCACAGCGTGGGGCTTCCACCTCTTTGGGCAGCTAAGAAACAACTTGCTCTGCACTGGTGTTTTACAGCCTACAGGGAACGAGTCTTACAAAGGCCTGTGAAACGCAGTTTCTTCCCAGCCCTGATCTGGCTGAAGTAGAACTTCTGCTCTGCCGGGTCCTACATGGCGCTAGAGCTGCAAGGCACAAAGTCCTGCCTTGATTCCACAAGGGTAGACAAGTCCCTCAAGTCCAGCATCCAGCTCTTTCGGCAGCTAAGAAACAACTCGCTCTGCATAGGGCTCTTACAGCCTACCGGGAACATGTCTTAAAACGGACTGTGAAACGCAGTTTCTTCCCAGCCCTGATCTGGCTGAAGTAGAACTTCTGCTCTGGGTGTGCCACATGGCCCTAGAGCTGAAATGTACAACGTGCAGGCTTGTTTCCAAAGGGCGAGTTGGGCCCCAAAGCATCTTGCTTCCAGCTCTTTGGGAAGCTAAGAAACAATTCGCTCTGCACAGTGCTCTTACAGCCTACCGGGAACATCTCTTCCAAAGGCCTGTGAAACGCAGTTTCTTTGCAGGCCTGATCTGGCTGAAGTAGAACTTCTGCTCTGGGTGTGTCACATGGCCCTAGAGCTGAAAGGCACAACGTGCAGGCTTCTTTCCAAAGGGCGAGTTGGGACCCAAAGCATCTTGCTTCCAGCTCTTTGGGAAGCTAAGAAACAATTCGCTCTGCCCAGTGCTCTTACAGCCTACCGGGAACATGTCTTACAAAGGCCTGAGAAACACAGTTTCCTTGCAGGCCTTATCTGGCTGAGGTAGAACTGCTGCTATGCCGTGTCCTACATCGGCCTAGAGTTGCAAGGCACAAAGCCATGCCTTGACTCCTCAAGGGCAGACAGGCCCCACAGCGTCGGGCTTCCAGCTCTTTGGGCAGCTAAGAAACAACTCGCTCTGCACTGGTGTTTTACAGCCTACAGGGAACGACTCTTACAAAGGCCTGTGAAACGCAGTTTCTTTGCAGGCCTGATCTGGCTGAAGTAGAACTTCTGCTCTGCCGGGTCCTACATGGCGCTAGAGCTGCAAGGCACAAAGTCCTGCCTTGATTCCACAAGGGTAGACAAGTCCCTCAAGTCCAGCATCCAGCTCTTTCGGCAGCTAAGAAACAACTCGCTCTGCATAGGGCTCTTACAGCCTACCGGGAACATGTCTTAAAACGGACTGTGAAACGCAGTTTCTTCCCAGCCCTGATCTGGCTGAAGTAGAACTTCTGCTCTGGGTGTGCCACATGGCCCTAGAGCTGAAATGTACAACGTGCAGGCTTGTTTCCAAAGGGCGAGTTGGGCCCCAAAGCATCTTGCTTCCAGCTCTTTGGGAAGCTAAGAAACAACTCGCTCTGCACAGTGCTCTTACAGCCTACCGGGAACATCTCTTACAAAGGCCTGTGAAACGCAGTTTCTTTGCAGGCCTGATCTGGCTGAAGTAGAACTTCTGCTCTGGGTGTGTCACATGGCCCTAGAGCTGAAAGGCACAACGTGCAAGCTTCTTTCCAAAGGGCGAGTTGGGCCCCAGAGCCTCTTGCTTCCAGCTCTTTGGGAAGTGAAGAAACAACTCGCTCTGCACAGTGCTCTTACAGCCTACCGGGATCATCTCTTACAAAGGCCTGTGAAACGCAGTTTCTTTGCAGGCCTGACCTGGCTGAAGTAGAACTTCTGCTCTGCTGGGTCCTACATGGCGCTAGAGCTGCAAGGCACAAAGTCCTGCCTTGATTCCACAAGGGTAGACAAGTCCCTCAAGTCCAGCATCCAGCTCTTTCGGCAGCTAAGAAACAACTCGCTCTGCATAGGGCTCTTACAGCCTACCGGGAACATGTCTTAAAACGGACTGTGAAACGCAGTTTCTTCCCAGCCCTGATCTGGCTGAAGTAGAACTTCTGCTCTGCCGTGTGCAACATGGCCCTAGAGATGCAAGGCACAAAGTCCTGCCTTGTTTCCCCAAGGGGAGACTAGCACCTCAGCGTCCAGCTTCCAGCTCTTGGAGCAGCTAAGAAACAGCTTGCTGTGCACAGGGCTCTTCCAGCCTACCTAGAACATGTCTTACAAAGGCCTGTGAAACGCAGTTTCTTTGCAGGCCTGATGTGGCTGAAGTAGAACTTCTGCTCTGGGTGTGCCACATTGCCCTAGAGCTGAAAGGCACAACGTGCAGGCTTCTTTCCAAAGGGCGTGTTGGGCCCCAGAGCATGTTGCTTCCAGCTCTTTGGGAAGCGAAGAAACAACTCGCTCTGCACAGTGCTCTTACAGCCTACAGGGAACATCTCTTCCAAAGGCCTGTTAAACGCAGTTTCTTTGCAGGCCTGATCTGGCTGAAGTAGAACTTCTGCTCTGGGTGTGCTACATTGCCCTGGAGCTGAAAGGCACAACCCGCAGTCTCCTTTCCAAAAAGCGAGTTGGGCCCCAAAGAATCTTGCTTCCAGCTCTTTGGGAAGCTAAGAAACAACTCGCTCTGCATAGTGCTCTTACAGCCTACCGGGAACATCTCTTACAAAGGCCTGTGAAACGCAGTTTCTTTGCAGGCCTGATCTGGCTGAAGTAGAACTTCTGCTCTGGGTGTGCCATATTGCCCTAGACCTGAAAGGCACAAGGTGCAAGCTTCTTTCCAAAGGGCGAGTTGGGCCCCAAAGCATCTTGCTTCCAGCTCTTTGGGAAGCTAAGAAACAACTCGCTCTGCACAGTGCTCTTACAGCCTACAGGGAACATCTCTTACAAAGGCCTGTGAATCGCAGTTTCTTTGCAGGCCTGATCTGGCTGAAGTAGAACTTCTGCTCTGGGTGTGCTAAATTGCCCTGGAGCTGAGAGGCACAACCCCCAGTCTTCTTTCCAAAGGGCGAGTTGGGCCCCAAAGCATCTTGCTTCCAGCTCTTTGGGAAGCTAAGAAACAACTCGCTCTGCAGACCTCTCTTACAGCCAACCGGGAACATCTCTTGCAAAGGCCTGAGAAATACAGTTTCCTTGCAGGCCTTATCTCGCTGAGGTAGAACTGCTGCTATGCCGTGTCCTTCATCGGCCTAGAGTTGCAAGGCTCAAAGTCCTGCCTTGACTCCTCAAGGGCAGACAGGCCCCACAGCGTGGGGCTTCCACCTCTTTGGGCAGCTAAGAAACAACTTGCTCTGCACTGGTGTTTTACAGCCTACAGGGAACGAGTCTTACAAAGGCCTGTGAAACGCAGTTTCTTCCCAGCCCTGATCTGGCTGAAGTAGAACTTCTGCTCTGCCGGGTCCTACATGGCGCTAGAGCTGCAAGGCACAAAGTCCGGCCTTGTTTCCACAAGGGTAGACAAGTCCCTCAGGTCCAGCTTCCAGCTCTTTCGGCAGCTAAGAAACAACTGGCTCAGCACAGTGCTCTTACAGCCTACCGGGAACATCTCTTCCAAAGGCCTGTTAAACGCAGTTTCTTCCCAGCCCTGATCTGGCGGAAGTAGAACTTCTGCTCTGGGTGTGTCACATGGCCCTAGAGCTGAAAGGCACAACGTGCAAGCTTCTTTCCAAAGGGCGAGTTGGGCCCCAGAGCCTCTTGCTTCCAGCTCTTTGGGAAGCGAAGAAACAACTCGCTCTGCACAGTGCTCTTACAGCCTACCGGGATCATCTCTTACAAAGGCCTGTGAAACGCAGTTTGTTTGCAGGCCAGGTCTGGCTGAAGTAGAACTTCTGCTCTGGGTGTGCTAAATTGCCCTGGAGCTGAGAGGCACAACACGCAGTCTTCTTTCAAAGGGCGAGTTGGGCCCCAAAGCATCTTGCTTCCAGCTCTTTGGGAAGCTAAGAAACAACTCGCTCTGCACAGTGCACTAACAGCCTACCGGGAACATGTCTTACAAAGGCCTGTGAAACGCAGTTTGTTTGCAGGCCTGATCTGGCTGAAGTAGAACTTCTGCTCTGCCGTGTGCAACATGGCCCTAGAGATGCAAGGCACAAAGTCCTGCCTTGTTTCCCCAAGGGGAGACTAGTACCTCAGCGTCCAGCTTCCAGCTCTTGGAGCAGCTAAGAAACAGCTTGCTGTGCACAGGGCTCTTCCAGCCTACCTGGACCATGTCTTACAAAGGCCTGTGAAACGCAGTTTCTTTGCAGGCCTGATGTGGCTGAAGTAGAACTTCTGCTCTGGGTGTGCCACATTGCCCTAGAGCTGAAAGGCACAACGTGCAGGCTTCTTTCCAAAGGGCGAGTTGGGCCCCAGAGCATCTTGCTTCCAGCTCTTTGGGAAGCGAAGAAACAACTCGCTCTGCACAGTGCTCTTACAGCCTACCGGGAACATCTCTTACAAAGTCCTGTGAAACGCAGTTTGTTTGCAGGCCTGATCTGGCTGAAGTAGAACTTCTGCTCTGGGTGTGCTACATTGCCCTGGAGCTGAAAGGCACAACCCGCAGTTTTCTTTCCAAAGGGCGAGTTGGGCCCCAAAGCATCTTTCTTCCAGCTCTTTGGGAAGCTAAGAAACAACTCGCTCTGCACAGTGCTCTTACAGCCTACCGGGAACATGTCTTCCAAAGGCCTGAGAAATACAGTTTCCTTGCAGGCCTTATCTCGCTGAGGTAGAACTGCTGCTATGCCGTGTCCTACATCGGCCTAGAGTTGCAAGGCTCAAAGCCATGCCTTGACTCCTCAAGGGCAGACAGGCCCCACAGCGTGGGGCTTCCACCTCTTTGGGCAGCTAAGAAACAACTTGCTCTGCACTGGTGTTTTACAGCCTACAGGGAACGAGTCTTACAAAGGCCTGTGAAACGCAGTTTCTTCCCAGCCCTGATCTGGCTGAAGTAGAACTTCTGCTCTGCCGGGTCCTACATGGCGCTAGAGCTGCAAGGCACAAAGTCCTGCCTTGATTCCACAAGGGTAGACAAGTCCCTCAAGTCCAGCATCCAGCTCTTTCGGCAGCTAAGAAACAACTCGCTCTGCATAGGGCTCTTACAGCCTACCGGGAACATGTCTTAAAACGGACTGTGAAACGCAGTTTGTTCCCAGCCCTGATCTGGCTGAAGTAGAACTTCTGCTCTGGGTGTGCCACATGGCCCTAGAGCTGAAATGTACAACGTGCAGGCTTGTTTCCAAAGGGCGAGTTGGGCCCCAAAGCATCTTGCTTCCAGCTCTTTGGGAAGCTAAGAAACAATTCGCTCTGCAAAGTGCTCTTACAGCCTACCGGGAACATCTCTTCCAAAGGCCTGTTAAACGCAGTTTCTTTGCAGGCCTGATCTGGCTGAAGTAGAACTTCTGCTCTGGGTGTGTCACATGGCCCTAGAGCTGAAAGGCACAATGTGCAGGCTTCTTTCCAAAGGGCGAGTTGGGACCCAAAGCATCTTGATTCCAGCTCTTTGGGAAGCTGAGAAACAATTCGCTCTGGCCAGTGCTCTTACAGCCTACAGGGAACATCTCTTACAAAGGCCTGTGAAACGCAATTTCTTTGCAGGCCTGATCTGGCTGAAGTAGAACTTCTGCTCTGCCGGGTCCTACATGGCGCTAGAGCTGCAAGGCACAAAGTCCTGCCTTGATTCCACAAGGGTAGACAAGTCCCTCAAGTCCAGCATCCAGCTCTTTCGGCAGCTAAGAAACAACTCGCTCTGCATAGGGCTCTTACAGCCTACCGGGAACATGTCTTAAAACGGACTGTGAAACGCAGTTTGTTCCCAGCCCTGATCTGGCTGAAGTAGAACTTCTGCTCTGGGTGTGCCACATGGCCCTAGAGCTGAAATGTACAACGTGCAGGCTTGTTTCCAAAGGGCGAGTTGGGCCCCAAAGCATCTTGCTTCCAGCTCTTTGGGAAGCTAAGAAACAACTCGCTCTGCACAGTGCTCTTACAGCCTACCGGGAACATCTCTTACAAAGGCCTGTGAAAGGCAGTTTCTTTGCAGGCCTGATCTGGCTGAAGTAGAACTTCTGCTCTGGGTGTGTCACATGGCCCTAGAGCTGAAAGGCACAACGTGCAAGCTTCTTTCCAAAGGGCGAGTTGGGCCCCAGAGCCTCTTGCTTCCAGCTCTTTGGGAAGTGAAGAAACAACTCGCTCTGCACAGTGCTCTTACAGCCTACCGGGATCATCTCTTACAAAGGCCTGTGAAACGCAGTTTCTTTGCAGGCCTGACCTGGCTGAAGTAGAACTTCTGCTCTGCTGGGTCCTACATGGCGCTAGAGCTGCAAGGCACAAAGGCCTGCCTTGATTCCACAAGGGTAGACAAGTCCCTCAAGTCCAGCATCCAGCTCTTTCGGCAGCTAAGAAACAACTCGCTCTGCATAGGGCTCTTACAGCCTACCGGGAACATGTCTTAAAACGGACTGTGAAACGCAGTTTCTTCCCAGCCCTGATCTGGCTGAAGTAGAACTTCTGCTCTGCCGTGTGCAACATGGCCCTAGAGATGCAAGGCACAAAGTCCTGCCTTGTTTCCCCAAGGGGAGACTAGCACCTCAGCGTCCAGCTTCCAGCTCTTGGAGCAGCTAAGAAACAGCTTGCTGTGCACAGGGCTCTTCCAGCCTACCTAGAACATGTCTTACAAAGGCCTGTGAAACGCAGTTTCTTTGCAGGCCTGATGTGGCTGAAGTAGAACTTCTGCTCTGGGTGTGCCACATTGCCCTAGAGCTGAAAGGCACAACGTGCAGGCTTCTTTCCAAAGGGCGTGTTGGGCCCCAGAGCATGTTGCTTCCAGCTCTTTGGGAAGCGAAGAAACAACTCGCTCTGCACAGTGCTCTTACAGCCTACAGGGAACATCACTTACAAAGGCCTGTTAAACGCAGTTTCTTTGCAGGCCTGATCTGGCTGAAGTAGAACTTCTGCTCTGGGTGTGCTACATTGCCCTGGAGCTGAAAGGCACAACCCGCAGTCTCCTTTCCAAAAAGCGAGTTGGGCCCCAAAGAATCTTGCTTCCAGCTCTTTGGGAAGCTAAGAAACAACTCGCTCTGCATAGTGCTCTTACAGCCTACCGGGAACATCTCTTACAAAGGCCTGTGAAACGCAGTTTCTTTGCAGGCCTGATCTGGCTGAAGTAGAACTTCTGCTCTGGGTGTGCCATATTGCCCTAGACCTGAAAGGCACAAGGTGCAAGCTTCTTTCCAAAGGGCGAGTTGGGCCCCAAAGCATCTTGCTTCCAGCTCTTTGGGAAGCTAAGAAACAACTCGCTCTGCACAGTGCTCTTACAGCCTACAGGGAACATCTCTTACAAAGGCCTGTGAATCGCAGTTTCTTTGCAGGCATGATTTGCCTGAAGTAGAACTTCTGCTCTGGGTGTGCTACATTGTCCTAGAGCTGAAAGGCACAACGTGCACTCTCCTTTCCAAAAAGCGAGTTGGGCCCCAAAGAATCTTGCTTCCAGCTCTTTGGGAAGCTAAGAAACAACTCGCTCTGCACAGTGCTCTTACAGCCTACCGGGAACATGTCTTACAAAGGCCTGTGAAACGCAGTTTCTTTGCAGGCCTGATCTGGCTGAAGTAGAACTTCTGCTCTGGGTGTGCTAAATTGCCCTGGAGCTGAGAGGCACAACCCGCAGTCTTCTTTCCAAAGGGCGAGTTGGGCCCCAAAGCATCTTGCTTCCAGCTCTTTGGGAAGCTAAGAAACAACTCGCTCTGCAGACCTCTCTTACAGCCAACCGGGAACATCTCTTGCAAAGGCCTGAGAAATACAGTTTCCTTGCAGGCCTTATCTCGCTGAGGTAGAACTGCTGCTATGCCGTGTCCTACATCGGCCTAGAGTTGCAAGGCTCAAAGTCCTGCCTTGACTCCTCAAGGGCAGACAGGCCCCACAGCGTGGGGCTTCCACCTCTTTGGGCAGCTAAGAAACAACTTGCTCTGCACTGGTGTTTTACAGCCTACAGGGAACGAGTCTTACAAAGGCCTGTGAAACGCAGTTTCTTCCCAGCCCTGATCTGGCTGAAGTAGAACTTCTGCTCTGCCGGGTCCTACATGGCGCTAGAGCTGCAAGGCACAAAGTCCTGCCTTGTTTCCACAAGGGTAGACAAGTCCCTCAAGTCCAGCTTCCAGCTCTTTCGGCAGCTAAGAAACAACTCGCTCTGCACAGGGCTCTTACAGCCTACCGGGAACATCTCTTAAAAAGGACTGTGAAACGCAGTTTCTTCCCAGCCCTGATCTGGCTGAAGTAGAACTTCTGCTCTGCCGGGTCCTACATGGCGCTAGAGCTGCAAGGCACAAAGTCCGGCCTTGTTTCCACAAGGGTAGACAAGTCCCTCAGGTCCAGCTTCCAGCTCTTTCGGCAGCTAAGAAACAACTGGCTCAGCACAGTGCTCTTACAGCCTACCGGGAACATCTCTTCCAAAGGCCTGTGAAACGCAGTTTCTTCCCAGCCCTGATCTGGCTGAAGTAGAACTTCTGCTCTGGGTGTGTCACATGGCCCTAGAGCTGAAAGGCACAACGTGCAGGCTTCTTTCCAAAGGGCGAGTTGGGCCCCAAAGCATCTTGCTTCCAGCTCTTTGGGAAGCTAAGAAACAACTCGCTCTGCACAGTGCTCTTACAGCCTACCGGGAACATCTCTTACAAAGGCCTGTGAAACGCAGTTTCTTTGCAGGCCTGATCTGGCTGAAGTAGAACTTCTGCTCTGGGTGTGCCACATGGCCCTAGAGCTGAAAGGCACAACGTGCAGGCTTCTTTCCAAAGGGCGAGTTGGGCCCCAAAGCATCTTGCTTCCAGCTCTTTGGGAAGCTAAGAAACAACTCGCTCTGCACAGTGCTCTTACAGCCTACCGGGAACATCTCTTACAAAGGCCTGAGAAATGCAGTTTCTTTGCAGGCCTTATCTCGCTGAGGTAGAACTGCTGCTATGCCGTGTCCTACATCGGCCTAGAGCTGCAAGGCTCAAAGTCCTGCCTTGACTCCTCAAGGGCAGACAAGCCCCACAGCGTCGGGCTTCCAGCTCTTTGGGCAGCTAAGAAACAACTCGCTCTGCACTGGTGTCTTACAGCCTACAGGGAACAAGTCTTACAAAGGCCTGTGAAACGCAGTTTCTTCGCAGGCCTGATCTGGCTGAAGTAGAACTTCTGCTCTGGGTGTGCCATATTGCCCTAGAGCTGAAAGGCACAAGGTGCAAGCTTCTTTCCAAAGGGCGAGTTGGGCCCCAAAGCATCTTGCTTCCAGCTCTTTGGGAAGCTAAGAAACAACTCGCTCTGCACAGTGCTCTTACAGCCTACAGGGAACATCTCTTACAAAGGCCTGTGAATCGCAGTTTCTTTGCAGGCATGATTTGCCTGAAGTAGAACTTCTGCTCTGGGTGTGCTACATTGTCCTAGAGCTGAAAGGCACAACGTGCACTCTCCTTTCCAAAAAGCGAGTTGGGCCCCAAAGAATCTTGCTTCCAGCTCTTTGGGAAGCTAAGAAACAACTCGCTCTGCACAGTGCTCTTACAGCCTACCGGGAACATGTCTTACAAAGGCCTGTGAAACGCAGTTTTTTTGCAGGCCTGATCTGGCTGAAGTAGAACTTCTGCTCTGGGTGTGCTAAATTGCCCTGGAGCTGAGAGGCACAACCCCCAGTCTTCTTTCCAAAGGGCGAGTTGGGCCCCAAAGCATCTTGCTTCCAGCTCTTTGGGAAGCTAAGAAACAACTCGCTCTGCAGACCTCTCTTACAGCCAACCGGGAACATCTCTTGCAAAGGCCTGAGAAATACAGTTTCCTTGCAGGCCTTATCTCGCTGAGGTAGAACTGCTGCTATGCCGTGTCCTACATCGGCCTAGAGTTGCAAGGCTCAAAGTCCTGCCTTGACTCCTCAAGGGCAGACAGGCCCCACAGCGTGGGGCTTCCACCTCTTTGGGCAGCTAAGAAACAACTTGCTCTGCACTGGTGTTTTACAGCCTACAGGGAACGAGTCTTACAAAGGCCTGTGAAACGCAGTTTCTTCCCAGCCCTGATCTGGCTGAAGTAGAACTTCTGCTCTGCCGGGTCCTACATGGCGCTAGAGCTGCAAGGCACAAAGTCCGGCCTTGTTTCCACAAGGGTAGACAAGTCCCTCAGGTCCAGCTTCCAGCTCTTTCGGCAGCTAAGAAACAACTGGCTCAGCACAGTGCTCTTACAGCCTACCGGGAACATCTCTTCCAAAGGCCTGTTAAACGCAGTTTCTTCCCAGCCCTGATCTGGCTGAAGTAGAACTTCTGCTCTGGGTGTGTCACATGGCCCTAGAGCTGAAAGGCACAACGTGCAGGCTTCTTTCCAAAGGGCGAGTTAGGACCCAAAGCATCTTGATTCCAGCTCTTTGGGAAGCTGAGAAACAATTCGCTCTGCCCAGTGCTCTTACAGCCTACCGGGAACATCTCTTACAAAGGCCTGTGAAACGCAATTTCATTGCAGGCCTGATCTGGCTGAAGTAGAACTTCTGCTCTGGGTGTGCCACATTGCCCTAGAGCTGAAAGGCACAACGTGCAGGCTTCTTTCCAAAGGGCGAGTTGGGCCCCAGAGCATCTTGCTTCCAGCTCTTTGGGAAGCGAAGAAACAACTCGCTCTGCACAGTGCTCTTACAGCCTACCGGGATCATCTCTTACAAAGGCCTGTGAAACGCAGTTTCTTTGCAGGCCTGGTCTGGCTGAAGTAGAACTTCTGCTCTGCCGGGTCCTACATGGCGCTAGAGCTGCAAGGCACAAAGTCCTGCCTTGATTCCACAAGGGTAGACAAGTCCCTCAAGTCCAGCATCCAGCTCTTTCGGCAGCTAAGAAACAACTCGCTCTGCATAGGGCTCTTACAGCCTACCGGGAACATGTCTTAAAACGGACTGTGAAACGCAGTTTCTTCCCAGCCCTGATCTGGCTGAAGTAGAACTTCTGCTCTGGCTGTGCCACATGGCCCTAGAGCTGAAATGTACAACGTGCAGGCTTGTTTCCAAAGGGCGAGTTAGGCCCCAAAGCATCTTGCTTCCAGCTCTTTGGGAAGCTAAGAAACAACTCGCTCTGCACAGTGCTCTTACAGCCTACCGGGAACATCTCTTACAAAGGCCTGTGAAAGGCAGTTTCTTTGCAGGCCTAATCTGGCTGAAGTAGAACTTCTGCTCTGGGTGTGTCACATGGCCCTAGAGCTGAAAGGCACAACGTGCAAGCTTCTTTCCAAAGGGCGAGTTGGGCCCCAGAGCCTCTTGCTTCCAGCTCTTTGGGAAGCGAAGAAACAACTCGCTCTGCACAGTGCTCTTACAGCCTACCGGGATCATCTCTTACAAAGGCCTGTGAAACGCAGTTTGTTTGCAGGCCAGATCTGGCTGAAGTAGAACTTCTGCTCTGGGTGTGCTAAATTGCCCTGGAGCTGAGAGGCACAACACGCAGTCTTCTTTCAAAGGGCGAGTTGGGCCCCAAAGCATCTTGCTTCCAGCTCTTTGGGAAGCTAAGAAACAACTCGCTCTGCACAGTGCACTTACAGCCTACCGGGAACATCTCTTACAAAGGCCTGTGAAACGCAGTTTGTTTGCAGGCCTGATCTGGCTGAAGTAGAACTTCTGCTCTGCCGTGTGCAACATGGCCCTAGAGATGCAAGGCACAAAGTCCTGCCTTGTTTCCCCAAGGGGAGACTAGTACCTCAGCGTCCAGCTTCCAGCTCTTGGAGCAGCTAAGAAACAGCTTGCTGTGCACAGGGCTCTTCCAGCCTACCTGGACCATGTCTTACAAAGGCCTGTGAAACGCAGTTTCTTTGCAGGCCTGATGTGGCTGAAGTAGAACTTCTGCCCTGGGTGTGCCACATTGCCCTAGAGCTGAAAGGCACAACGTGCAGGCTTCTTTCCAAAGGGCGAGTTGGGCCCCAGAGCATCTTGCTTCCAGCTCTTTGGGAAGCGAAGAAACAACTCGCTCTGCACAGTGCTCTTACAGCCTACCGGGAACATCTCTTACAAAGGCCTGTGAAACGCAGTTTGTTTGCAGGCCTGATCTGGCTGAAGTAGAACTTCTGCTCTGGGTGTGCTACATTGCCCTGGAGCTGAAAGGCACAACCCGCAGTTTTCTTTCCAAAGGGCGAGTTGGGCCCCAAAGCATCTTTCTTCCAGCTCTTTGGGAAGCTAAGAAACAACTCGCTCTGCACAGTGCTCTTACAGCCTACCGGGAACATGTCTTCCAAAGGCCTGAGAAATACAGTTTCCTTGCAGGCCTTATCTCGCTGAGGTAGAACTGCTGCTATGCCGTGTCCTACATCGGCCTAGAGTTGCAAGGCTCAAAGCCATGCCTTGACTCCTCAAGGGCAGACAGGCCCCACAGCGTGGGGCTTCCACCTCTTTGGGCAGCTAAGAAACAACTTGCTCTGCACTGGTGTTTTACAGCCTACAGGGAACGAGTCTTACAAAGGCCTGTCAAACGCAGTTTCTTCCCAGCCCTGATCTGGCTGAAGTAGAACTTCTGCTCTGGGTGTGCCATATTGCCCTAGACCTGAAAGGCACAAGGTGCAAGCTTCTTTCCAAAGGGCGAGTTGGGCCCCAAAGCATCTTGCTTCCAGCTCTTTGGGAAGCTAAGAAACAACTCGCTCTGCACAGTGCTCTTACAGCCTACAGGGAACATCTCTTACAAAGGCCTGTGAATCGCAGTTTCTTTGCAGGCATGATTTGCCTGAAGTAGAACTTCTGCTCTGGGTGTGCTACATTGTCCTAGAGCTGAAAGGCACAACGTGCACTCTCCTTTCCAAAAAGCGAGTTGGGCCCCAAAGAATCTTGCTTCCAGCTCTTTGGGAAGCTAAGAAACAACTCGCTCTGCACAGTGCTCTTACAGCCTACCGGGAACATGTCTTACAAAGGCCTGTGAAACGCAGTTTGTTTGCAGGCCTGATCTGGCTGAAGTAGAACTTCTGCTCTGGGTGTGCTAAATTGCCCTGGAGCTGAGAGGCACAACCCCCAGTCTTCTTTCCAAAGGGCGAGTTGGGCCCCAAAGCATCCTGCTTCCAGCTCTTTGGGAAGCTAAGAAACAACTCGCTCTGCACAGTGCTCTTACAGCCTACCGGGAACATCTCTTCCAAAGGCCTGTGAAACGCAGTTTCTTCGCAGGCCTGATCTGGCTGAAGTAGAACTTCTGCTCTGGGTGTGTCACATGGCCCTAGAGCTGAAAGGCACAACGTGCAGGCTTCTTTCCAAAGGGCGAGTTGGGCCCCAGAGCCTCTTGCTTCCAGCTCTTTGGGAAGCGAAGAAACAACTCGCTCTGCACAGTGCTCTTACAGCCTACCGGGATCATCTCTTACAAAGGCCTGTGAAACGCAGTTTGTTTGCAGGCCAGATCTGGCTGAAGTAGAACTTCTGCTCTGGGTGTGCTAAATTGCCCTGGAGCTGAGAGGCACAACACGCAGTCTTCTTTCAAAGGGCGAGTTGGGCCCCAAAGCATCTTGCTTCCAGCTCTTTGGGAAGCTAAGAAACAACTCGCTCTGCACAGTGCACTTACAGCCTACCGGGAACATGTCTTACAAAGGCCTGTGAAACGCAGTTTGTTTGCAGGCCTGATCTGGCTGAAGTAGAACTTCTGCTCTGCCGTGTGCAACATGGCCCTAGAGATGCAAGGCACAAAGTCCTGCCTTGTTTCCCCAAGGGGAGACTAGTACCTCAGCGTCCAGCTTCCAGCTCTTGGAGCAGCTAAGAAACAACTTGCTGTGCACAGGGCTCTTCCAGCCTACCTGGACCATGTCTTACAAAGGCCTGTGAAACGCAGTTTCTTTGCAGGCCTGATCTGGCTGAAGTAGAACTTCTGCTCTGCCGGGTCCTACATGGCGCTAGAGCTGCAAGGCACAAAGTCCTGCCTTGATTCCACAAGGGTAGACAAGTCCCTCAAGTCCAGCATCCAGCTCTTTCGGCAGCTAAGAAACAACTCGCTCTGCATAGGGCTCTTACAGCCTACCGGGAACATGTCTTAAAACGGACTGTGAAACGCAGTTTCTTCCCAGCCCTGATCTGGCTGAAGTAGAACTTCTGCTCTGGGTGTGCCACATGGCCCTAGAGCTGAAATGTACAACGTGCAGGCTTGTTTCCAAAGGGCGAGTTGGGCCCCAAAGCATCTTGCTTCCAGCTCTTTGGGAAGCTAAGAAACAACTCGCTCTGCACAGTGCTCTTACAGCCTACCGGGAACATCTCTTACAAAGGCCTGTGAAAGGCAGTTTCTTTGCAGGCCTGATCTGGCTGAAGTAGAACTTCTGCTCTGGGTGTGTCACATGGCCCTAGAGCTGAAAGGCACAACGTGCAAGCTTCTTTCCAAAGGGCGAGTTGGGCCCCAGAGCCTCTTGCTTCCAGCTCTTTGGGAAGTGAAGAAACAACTCGCTCTGCACAGTGCTCTTACAGCCTACCGGGATCATCTCTTACAAAGGCCTGTGAAACGCAGTTTCTTTGCAGGCCTGACCTGGCTGAAGTAGAACTTCTGCTCTGCTGGGTCCTACATGGCGCTAGAGCTGCAAGGCACAAAGTCCTGCCTTGATTCCACAAGGGTAGACAAGTCCCTCAAGTCCAGCATCCAGCTCTTTCGGCAGCTAAGAAACAACTCGCTCTGCATAGGGCTCTTACAGCCTACCGGGAACATGTCTTAAAACGGACTGTGAAACGCAGTTTCTTCCCAGCCCTGATCTGGCTGAAGTAGAACTTCTGCTCTGCCGTGTGCAACATGGCCCTAGAGATGCAAGGCACAAAGTCCTGCCTTGTTTCCCCAAGGGGAGACTAGCACCTCAGCGTCCAGCTTCCAGCTCTTGGAGCAGCTAAGAAACAGCTTGCTGTGCACAGGGCTCTTCCAGCCTACCTAGAACATGTCTTACAAAGGCCTGTGAAACGCAGTTTCTTTGCAGGCCTGATGTGGCTGAAGTAGAACTTCTGCTCTGGGTGTGCCACATTGCCCTAGAGCTGAAAGGCACAACGTGCAGGCTTCTTTCCAAAGGGCGTGTTGGGCCCCAGAGCATGTTGCTTCCAGCTCTTTGGGAAGCGAAGAAACAACTCGCTCTGCACAGTGCTCTTACAGCCTACAGGGAACATCTCTTACAAAGGCCTGTTAAACGCAGTTTCTTTGCAGGCCTGATCTGGCTGAAGTAGAACTTCTGCTCTGGGTGTGCTACATTGCCCTGGAGCTGAAAGGCACAACCCGCAGTCTCCTTTCCAAAAAGCGAGTTGGGCCCCAAAGAATCTTGCTTCCAGCTCTTTGGGAAGCTAAGAAACAACTCGCTCTGCATAGTGCTCTTACAGCCTACCGGGAACATCTCTTACAAAGGCCTGTGAAACGCAGTTTCTTTGCAGGCCTGATCTGGCTGAAGTAGAACTTCTGCTCTGGGTGTGCCATATTGCCCTAGACCTGAAAGGCACAAGGTGCAAGCTTCTTTCCAAAGGGCGAGTTGGGCCCCAAAGCATCTTGCTTCCAGCTCTTTGGGAAGCTAAGAAACAACTCGCTCTGCACAGTGCTCTTACAGCCTACCGGGAACATGTCTTACAAAGGCCTGTGAAACGCAGTTTTTTTGCAGGCCTGATCTGGCTGAAGTAGAACTTCTGCTCTGGGTGTGCTAAATTGCCCTGGAGCTGAGAGGCACAACCCCCAGTCTTCTTTCCAAAGGGCGAGTTGGGCCCCAAAGCATCTTGCTTCCAGCTCTTTGGGAAGCTAAGAAACAACTCGCTCTGCAGACCTCTCTTACAGCCAACCGGGAACATCTCTTGCAAAGGCCTGAGAAATACAGTTTCCTTGCAGGCCTTATCTCGCTGAGGTAGAACTGCTGCTATGCCGTGTCCTACATCGGCCTAGAGTTGCAAGGCTCAAAGTCCTGCCTTGACTCCTCAAGGGCAGACAGGCCCCACAGCGTGGGGCTTCCACCTCTTTGGGCAGCTAAGAAACAACTTGCTCTGCACTGGTGTTTTACAGCCTACAGGGAACGAGTCTTACAAAGGCCTGTGAAACGCAGTTTCTTCCCAGCCCTGATCTGGCTGAAGTAGAACTTCTGCTCTGCCGGGTCCTACATGGCGCTAGAGCTGCAAGGCACAAAGTCCGGCCTTGTTTCCACAAGGGTAGACAAGTCCCTCAGGTCCAGCTTCCAGCTCTTTCGGCAGCTAAGAAACAACTGGCTCAGCACAGTGCTCTTACAGCCTACCGGGAACATCTCTTCCAAAGGCCTGTTAAACGCAGTTTCTTCCCAGCCCTGATCTGGCTGAAGTAGAACTTCTGCTCTGGGTGTGTCACATGGCCCTAGAGCTGAAAGGCACAACGTGCAGGCTTCTTTCCAAAGGGCGAGTTAGGACCCAAAGCATCTTGATTCCAGCTCTTTGGGAAGCTGAGAAACAATTCGCTCTGCCCAGTGCTCTTACAGCCTACCGGGAACATCTCTTACAAAGGCCTGTGAAACGCAATTTCATTGCAGGCCTGATCTGGCTGAAGTAGAACTTCTGCTCTGGGTGTGCCACATTGCCCTAGAGCTGAAAGGCACAACGTGCAGGCTTCTTTCCAAAGGGCGAGTTGGGCCCCAGAGCATCTTGCTTCCAGCTCTTTGGGAAGCGAAGAAACAACTCGCTCTGCACAGTGCTCTTACAGCCTACCGGGATCATCTCTTACAAAGGCCTGTGAAACGCAGTTTCTTTGCAGGCCTGGTCTGGCTGAAGTAGAACTTCTGCTCTGCCGGGTCCTACATGGCGCTAGAGCTGCAAGGCACAAAGTCCTGCCTTGATTCCACAAGGGTAGACAAGTCCCTCAAGTCCAGCATCCAGCTCTTTCGGCAGCTAAGAAACAACTCGCTCTGCATAGGGCTCTTACAGCCTACCGGGAACATGTCTTAAAACGGACTGTGAAACGCAGTTTCTTCCCAGCCCTGATCTGGCTGAAGTAGAACTTCTGCTCTGGCTGTGCCACATGGCCCTAGAGCTGAAATGTACAACGTGCAGGCTTGTTTCCAAAGGGCGAGTTAGGCCCCAAAGCATCTTGCTTCCAGCTCTTTGGGAAGCTAAGAAACAACTCGCTCTGCACAGTGCTCTTACAGCCTACCGGGAACATCTCTTCCAAAGGCCTGTGAAAGGCAGTTTCTTTGCAGGCCTGATCTGGCTGAAGTAGAACTTCTGCTCTGGGTGTGTCACATGGCCCTAGAGCTGAAAGGCACAACGTGCAAGCTTCTTTCCAAAGGGCGAGTTGGGCCCCAGAGCCTCTTGCTTCCAGCTCTTTGGGAAGCGAAGAAACAACTCGCTCTGCACAGTGCTCTTACAGCCTACCGGGATCATCTCTTACAAAGGCCTGTGAAACGCAGTTTGTTTGCAGGCCAGATCTGGCTGAAGTAGAACTTCTGCTCTGGGTGTGCTAAATTGCCCTGGAGCTGAGAGGCACAACACGCAGTCTTCTTTCAAAGGGCGAGTTGGGCCCCAAAGCATCTTGCTTCCAGCTCTTTGGGAAGCTAAGAAACAACTCGCTCTGCACAGTGCACTTACAGCCTACCGGGAACATCTCTTACAAAGGCCTGTGAAACGCAGTTTGTTTGCAGGCCTGATCTGGCTGAAGTAGAACTTCTGCTCTGCCGTGTGCAACATGGCCCTAGAGATGCAAGGCACAAAGTCCTGCCTTGTTTCCCCAAGGGGAGACTAGTACCTCAGCGTCCAGCTTCCAGCTCTTGGAGCAGCTAAGAAACAGCTTGCTGTGCACAGGGCTCTTCCAGCCTACCTGGACCATGTCTTACAAAGGCCTGTGAAACGCAGTTTCTTTGCAGGCCTGATCTGGCTGAAGTAGAACTTCTGCTCTGGGTGTGCCACATGGCCCTAGAGCTGAAAGGCACAACGTGCAGGCTTCTTTCCAAAGGGCGAGTCGGGCCCCAAAGCATCTTGCTTCCAGCTCTTTGGGAAGCTGAGAAACAACTCGCTCTGGCCAGTGCTCTTACAGCCTACAGGGAACATCTCTTACAAAGGCCTGTGAAACGCAATTTCTTTGCAGGCCTGATTTGGCTGAAGTAGAACTTCTGCTCTGCGGGTCCTACATGGCGCTAGAGCTGCAATGGCACAAACGTCGCAGTGCCTTGACTTTCCACAAGGGCTAGAGCTAGAGTCCCTCAAAGCATCTCAGCTATCCAGCTCTTTCTGGGAAGCTAAGAAACAACTCGCTCTGCACAGTGCTCTTACAGCCTACCGGGAACATCTCTTACAAAGGCCTGTGAAACGCAGTTTCTTTGCAGGCCTGATCTGGCTGAAGTAGAACTTCTGCTCTGGGTGTGCCACATGGCCCTAGAGCTGAAAGGCACAACGTGCAAGCTTCTTTCCAAAGGGCGAGTTGGGCCCCAGAGCCTCTTGCTTCCAGCTCTTTGGGAAGTGAAGAAACAACTCGCTCTGCACAGTGCTCTTACAGCCTACCGGGATCATCTCTTACAAAGGCCTGTGAAACGCAGTTTCTTTGCAGGCCTGACCTGGCTGAAGTAGAACTTCTGCTCTGCTGGGTCCTACATGGCGCTAGAGCTGCAAGGCACAAAGTCCTGCCTTGATTCCACAAGGGTAGACAAGTCCCTCAAGTCCAGCATCCAGCTCTTTCGGCAGCTAAGAAACAACTCGCTCTGCATAGGGCTCTTACAGCCTACCGGGAACATGTCTTAAAACGGACTGTGAAACGCAGTTTCTTCCCAGCCCTGATCTGGCTGAAGTAGAACTTCTGCTCTGCCGTGTGCGACATGGCCCTAGAGATGCAAGGCACAAAGTCCTGCCTTGTTTCCCCAAGGGGAGACTAGCACCTCAGCGTCCAGCTTCCAGCTCTTGGAGCAGCTAAGAAACAGCTTGCTGTGCACAGGGCTCTTCCAGCCTACCTAGAACATGTCTTACAAAGGCCTGTGAAACGCAGTTTCTTTGCAGGCCTGATGTGGCTGAAGTAGAACTTCTGCTCTGGGTGTGCCACATTGCCCTAGAGCTGAAAGGCACAACGTGCAGGCTTCTTTCCAAAGGGCGTGTTGGGCCCCAGAGCATGTTGCTTCCAGCTCTTTGGGAAGCGAAGAAACAACTCGCTCTGCACAGTGCTCTTACAGCCTACAGGGAACATCTCTTCCAAAGGCCTGTTAAACGCAGTTTCTTTGCAGGCCTGATCTGGCTGAAGTAGAACTTCTGCTCTGGGTGTGCTACATTGCCCTGGAGCTGAAAGGCACAACCCGCAGTCTCCTTTCCAAAAAGCGAGTTGGGCCCCAAAGAATCTTGCTTCCAGCTCTTTGGGAAGCTAAGAAACAACTCGCTCTGCATAGTGCTCTTACAGCCTACCGGGAACATCTCTTACAAAGGCCTGTGAAACGCAGTTTCTTTGCAGGCCTGATCTGGCTGAAGTAGAACTTCTGCTCTGGGTGTGCCATATTGCCCTAGACCTGAAAGGCACAAGGTGCAAGCTTCTTTCCAAAGGGCGAGTTGGGCCCCAAAGCATCTTGCTTCCAGCTCTTTGGGAAGCTAAGAAACAACTCGCTCTGCACAGTGCTCTTACAGCCTACAGGGAACATCTCTTACAAAGGCCTGTGAATCGCAGTTTCTTTGCAGGCATGATTTGCCTGAAGTAGAACTTCTGCTCTGGGTGTGCTACATTGTCCTAGAGCTGAAAGGCACAACGTGCACTCTCCTTTCCAAAAAGCGAGTTGGGCCCCAAAGAATCTTGCTTCCAGCTCTTTGGGAAGCTAAGAAACAACTCGCTCTGCACAGTGCTCTTACAGCCTACCGGGAACATGTCTTACAAAGGCCTGTGAAACGCAGTTTGTTTGCAGGCCTGATCTGGCTGAAGTAGAACTTCTGCTCTGGGTGTGCTAAATTGCCCTGGAGCTGAGAGGCACAACCCCCAGTCTTCTTTCCAAAGGGCGAGTTGGGCCCCAAAGCATCTTGCTTCCAGCTCTTTGGGAAGCTAAGAAACAACTCGCTCTGCAGACCTCTCTTACAGCCAACCGGGAACATCTCTTGCAAAGGCCTGAGAAATACAGTTTCCTTGCAGGCCTTATCTCGCTGAGGTAGAACTGCTGCTATGCCGTGTCCTTCATCGGCCTAGAGTTGCAAGGCTCAAAGTCCTGCCTTGACTCCTCAAGGGCAGACAGGCCCCACAGCGTGGGGCTTCCACCTCTTTGGGCAGCTAAGAAACAACTTGCTCTGCACTGGTGTTTTACAGCCTACAGGGAACGAGTCTTACAAAGGCCTGTGAAACGCAGTTTCTTCCCAGCCCTGATCTGGCTGAAGTAGAACTTCTGCTCTGCCGGGTCCTACATGGCGCTAGAGCTGCAAGGCACAAAGTCCGGCCTTGTTTCCACAAGGGTAGACAAGTCCCTCAGGTCCAGCTTCCAGCTCTTTCGGCAGCTAAGAAACAACTGGCTCAGCACAGTGCTCTTACAGCCTACCGGGAACATCTCTTCCAAAGGCCTGTTAAACGCAGTTTCTTCCCAGCCCTGATCTGGCTGAAGTAGAACTTCTGCTCTGGGTGTGTCACATGGCCCTAGAGCTGAAAGGCACAACGTGCAGGCTTCTTTCCAAAGGGCGAGTTGGGCCCCAGAGCATCTTGCTTCCAGCTCTTTGGGAAGCGAAGAAACAACTCGCTCTGCACAGTGCTCTTACAGCCTACCGGGATCATCTCTTACAAAGGCCTGTGAAACGCAGTTTCTTTGCAGGCCTGGTCTGGCTGAAGTAGAACTTCTGCTCTGCCGGGTCCTACATGGCGCTAGAGCTGCAAGGCACAAAGTCCTGCCTTGATTCCACAAGGGTAGACAAGTCCCTCAAGTCCAGCATCCAGCTCTTTCGGCAGCTAAGAAACAACTCGCTCTGCATAGGGCTCTTACAGCCTACCGGGAACATGTCTTAAAACGGACTGTGAAACGCAGTTTCTTCCCAGCCCTGATCTGGCTGAAGTAGAACTTCTGCTCTGGGTGTGCCACATGGCCCTAGAGCTGAAAGGTACAACGTGCAGGCTTGTTTCCAAAGGGCGAGTTGGGCCCCAAAGCATCTTGCTTCCAGCTCTTTGGGAAGCTAAGAAACAACTCGCTCTGCACAGTGCTCTTACAGCCTACCGGGAACATGTCTTCCAAAGGCCTGTGAAACGCAGTTTCTTTGCAGGCCTGATCTGGCGGAAGTAGAACTTCTGCTCTGGGTGTGTCACATGGCCCTAGAGCTGAAAGGCACAACGTGCAAGCTTCTTTCCAAAGGGCGAGTTGGGCCCCAGAGCCTCTTGCTTCCAGCTCTTTGGGAAGCGAAGAAACAACTCGCTCTGCACAGTGCTCTTACAGCCTACCGGGATCATCTCTTACAAAGGCCTGTGAAACGCAGTTTGTTTGCAGGCCAGATCTGGCTGAAGTAGAACTTCTGCTCTGGGTGTGCTAAATTGCCCTGGAGCTGAGAGGCACAACACGCAGTCTTCTTTCAAAGGGCGAGTTGGGCCCCAAAGCATCTTGCTTCCAGCTCTTTGGGAAGCTAAGAAACAACTCGCTCTGCACAGTGCACTTACAGCCTACCGGGAACATCTCTTACAAAGGCCTGTGAAACGCAGTTTGTTTGCAGGCCTGATCTGGCTGAAGTAGAACTTCTGCTCTGCCGTGTGCAACATGGCCCTAGAGATGCAAGGCACAAAGTCCTGCCTTGTTTCCCCAAGGGGAGACTAGTACCTCAGCGTCCAGCTTCCAGCTCTTGGAGCAGCTAAGAAACAGCTTGCTGTGCACAGGGCTCTTCCAGCCTACCTGGACCATGTCTTACAAAGGCCTGTGAAACGCAGTTTCTTTGCAGGCCTGATGTGGCTGAAGTAGAACTTCTGCTCTGGGTGTGCCACATTGCCCTAGAGCTGAAAGGCACAACGTGCAGGCTTCTTTCCAAAGGGCGAGTTGGGCCCCAGAGCATCTTGCTTCCAGCTCTTTGGGAAGCGAAGAAACAACTCGCTCTGCACAGTGCTCTTACAGCCTACCGGGAACATCTCTTACAAAGGCCTGTGAAACGCAGTTTGTTTGCAGGCCTGATCTGGCTGAAGTAGAACTTCTGCTCTGGGTGTGCTACATTGCCCTGGAGCTGAAAGGCACAACCCGCAGTCTTCTTTCCAAAGGGCGAGTTGGGCCCCAAAGCATCTTTCTTCCAGCTCTTTGGGAAGCTAAGAAACAACTCGCTCTGCACAGTGCTCTTACAGCCTACCGGGAACATGTCTTCCAAAGGCCTGAGAAATACAGTTTCCTTGCAGGCCTTATCTCGCTGAGGTAGAACTGCTGCTATGCCGTGTCCTACATCGGCCTAGAGTTGCAAGGCTCAAAGCCATGCCTTGACTCCTCAAGGGCAGACAGGCCCCACAGCGTGGGGCTTCCACCTCTTTGGGCAGCTAAGAAACAACTTGCTCTGCACTGGTGTTTTACAGCCTACAGGGAACGAGTCTTACAAAGGCCTGTGAAACGCAGTTTCTTCCCAGCCCTGATCTGGCTGAAGTAGAACTTCTGCTCTGCTGGGTCCTACATGGCGCTAGAGCTGCAAGGCACAAGTCCTGCCTTGATTCCACAAGGGTAGACAAGTCCCTCAAGTCCAGCATCCAGCTCTTTCGGCAGCTAAGAAACAACTCGCTCTGCATAGGGCTCTTACAGCCTACCGGGAACATGTCTTAAAACGGACTGTGAAACGCAGTTTCTTCCCAGCCCTGATCTGGCTGAAGTAGAACTTCTGCTCTGGGTGTGCCACATGGCCCTAGAGCTGAAAGGCACAACGTGCAGGCTTCTTTCCAAAGGGCGAGTTGGGCCCCAGAGCATCTTGCTTCCAGCTCTTTGGGAAGCTAAGAAACAATTCGCTCTGCACAGTGCTCTTACAGCCTACCGGGAACATCTCTTACAAAGGCCTGTGAAACGCAGTTTCTTTGCAGGCCTGATCTGGCTGAAGTAGAACTTCTGCTCTGGGTGTGCCACATGGCCCTAGAGCTGAAAGGCACAACGTGCAGGCTTCTTTCCAAAGGGCGAGTTGGGCCCCAGAGCATCTTGCTTCCAGCTCTTTGGGAAGCTAAGAAACAACTCGCTCTGCACAGTGCTCTTACAGCCTACCGGGAACATGTCTTACAAAGGCCTGTGAAACGCAGTTTCTTTGCAGGCCTGATCTGGCTGAAGTAGAACTTCTGCTCTGGGTGTGCTACATTGCCCTAGAGCTGAAAGGCACAACCTGCGGTCTTCTTTCCAAAGGGCGAGTTGGGCCCCAAAGCATCTTGCTTCCAGCTCTTTGGGAAGCTAAGAAACAACTCGCTCTGCATAGGGCTCTTACAGCCTACCGGGAACATGTCTTAAAACGGACTGTGAAACGCAGTTTCTTCCCAGCCCTGATCTGGCTGAAGTAGAACTTCTGCTCTGGGTGTGCCACATGGCCCTAGAGCTGAAATGTACAACGTGCAGGCTTGTTTCCAAAGGGCGAGTTGGGCCCCACAGCATCTTGCTTCCAGCTCTTTGGGAAGCTAAGAAACAACTCGCTCTGCACAGTGCTCTTACAGCCTACCGGGAACATCTCTTACAAAGGCCTGTGAAAGGCAGTTTCTTTGCAGGCCTGATCTGGCTGAAGTAGAACTTCTGCTCTGGGTGTGTCACATGGCCCTAGAGCTGAAAGGCACAACGTGCAAGCTTCTTTCCAAAGGGCGAGTTGGGCCCCAGAGCCTCTTGCTTCCAGCTCTTTGGGAAGTGAAGAAACAACTCGCTCTGCACAGTGCTCTTACAGCCTACCGTGATCATCTCTTACAAAGGCCTGTGAAACGCAGTTTCTTTGCAGGCCTGACCTGGCTGAAGTAGAACTTCTGCTCTGCTGGGTCCTACATGGCGCTAGAGCTGCAAGGCACAAAGTCCTGCCTTGATTCCACAAGGGTAGACAAGTCCCTCAAGTCCAGCATCCAGCTCTTTCGGCAGCTAAGAAACAACTCGCTCTGCATAGGGCTCTTACAGCCTACCGGGAACATGTCTTAAAACGGACTGTGAAACGCAGTTTCTTCCCAGCCCTGATCTGGCTGAAGTAGAACTTCTGCTCTGCCGTGTGCAACATGGCCCTAGAGATGCAAGGCACAAAGTCCTGCCTTGTTTCCCCAAGGGGAGACTAGTACCTCAGCGTCCAGCTTCCAGCTCTTGGAGCAGCTAAGAAACAGCTTGCTGTGCACAGGGCTCTTCCAGCCTACCTGGAACATGTCTTACAAAGGCCTGTGAAACGCAGTTTCTTTGCAGGCCTGATGTGGCGGAAGTAGAACTTCTGCTCTGGGTGTGTCACATGGCCCTAGAGCTGAAAGGCACAACGTGCAGGCTTCTTTCCAAAGGGCGAGTTGGGCCCCAGAGCCTCTTGCTTCCAGCTCTTTGGGAAGCGAAGAAACAACTCACTCTGCACAGTGCTCTTACAGCCTACCGGGATCATCTCTTACAAAGGCCTGTGAAACGCAGTTTGTTTGCAGGCCAGATCTGGCTGAAGTAGAACTTCTGCTCTGGGTGTGCTAAATTGCCCTGGAGCTGAGAGGCACAACACGCAGTCTTCTTTCCAAAGGGCGAGTTGGGCCCCAAAGCATCTTGCTTCCAGCTCTTTGGGAAGCTAAGAAACAACTCGCTCTGCACAGTGCTCTTACAGCCTACAGGGTACATCTCTTACAAAGGCCTGTGAAACGCAGTTTCTTTGCAGGCCTGATCTGGCTGAAGTAGAACTTCTGCTCTGCCGTGTGCGACATGGCCCTAGAGATGCACGGCACAAAGTCCTGCCTTGTTTCCCCAAGGGGAGACTAGTACCTCAGCGTCCAGCTTCCAGCTCTTGGAGCAGCTAAGAAACAGCTTGCTGTACACAGGGCTCTTCCAGCCTACCTGGAACATGTCTTACAAAGGCCTGTGAAACGCAGTTTCTTTGCAGGCCTGATCTGGCTGAAGTAGAACTTCTGCTCTGGGTGTGCCACATTGCCCTAGAGCTGAAAGGCACAACGTGCAGGCTTCTTTCCAAAGGGCGAGTTGGGCCCCACAGCGTCTTGCTTCCAGCTCTTTGGGAAGCTAAGAAACAACTCGCTCTGCACAGTGCTCTTACAGCCTACCGGGAACATGTCTTCCAAAGGCCTGTGAAACGCAGTTTCTTTGCAGGCCTGATCTGGCTGAAGTAGGACTTCTGCTCTGGGTGTGCTACTTTGCCCTAGAGCTGAAAGGCACAACGTGCAGGCTTCTTTCCAAAGGGCGAGTTGGGCCCCACAGCATCTTGCTTCCAGCTCTTTGGGAAGCTAAGAAACAACTCGCTCTGCACAGTGCTCTTACAGCCTCCCGGGAACATGTCTTCCAAAGGCCTGTGAAACGCAGTTTCTTTGCAGGCATGATCTGGCTGAAGTAGAACTTCTGCTCTGGGTGTGCTACAATGCCCTGGAGCTGAAAGGCACAACCCGCAGTCTTCTTTCCAAAGGGCGAGTTGGGCCCCAAAGCATCTTGCTTCCAGCTCTTTGGGCAGCTAAGAAACAACTTGCTCTGCACTGGTGTTTTACAGCCTACAGGGAACGAGTCTTACAAAGGCCTGTGAAACGCAGTTTCTTCCCAGGCCTGATCTGGCTTAAGTAGAACTTCTGCTCTGCCGGGTCCTACATGGCGCTAGAGCTGCAAGGCACAAAGTCCTGCCTTGATTCCACAAGGGTAGACAAGTCCCTCAAGTCCAGCATCCAGCTCTTTCAGCAGCTAAGAGACAACTCGCTCTGCATAGGGCTCTTACAGCCTACCGGGAACATGTCTTAAAACGGACTGTGAAACGCAGTTTCTTCCCAGCCCTGATCTGGCTGAAGTAGAACTTCTGCTCTGGGTGTGCCACATGGCCCTAGAGCTGAAATGTACAACGTGCAGGCTTGTTTCCAAAGGGCGAGTTGGGCCCCAAAGCATCTTGCTTCCAGCTCTTTGGGAAGCTAAGAAACAACTCGCTCTGCACAGTGCTCTTACAGCCTACCGGGAACATCTCTTCCAAAGGCCTGTGAAACGCAGTTTCTTTGCAGGCCTGATCTGGCGGAAGTAGAACTTCTGCTCTGGGTGTGTCACATGGCCCTAGAGCTGAAAGGCACAACGTGCAAGCTTCTTTCCAAAGGGCGAGTTGGGCCCCAGAGCCTCTTGCTTCCAGCTCTTTGGGAAGCGAAGAAACAACTCACTCTGCACAGTGCTCTTACAGCCTACCGGGATCATCTCTTACAAAGGCCTGTGAAACGCAGTTTCTTTGCAGGCCTGATCTGGCTGAAGTAGAACTTCTGCTCTGGGTGTGCTACATTGCCCTGGAGCTGAAAGGCACAACACGCAGTCTTCTTTCCAAAGGGCGAGTTGGGCCCCAAAGCATCTTGCTTCCAGCTCTTTGGGAAGCTAAGAAACAACTCGCTCTGCACAGTGCTCTTACAGCCTACAGGGTACATCTCTTACAAAGGCCTGTGAAACGCAGTTTCTTTGCAGGCCTGATCTGGCTGAAGTAGAACTTCTGCTCTGCCGTGTGCGACATGGCCCTAGAGATGCACGGCACAAAGTCCTGCCTTGTTTCCCCAAGGGGAGACTAGTACCTCAGCGTCCAGCTTCCAGCTCTTGGAGCAGCTAAGAAACAGCTTGCTGTACACAGGGCTCTTCCAGCCTACCTGGAACATGTCTTACAAAGGCCTGTGAAACGCAGTTTCTTTGCAGGCCTGATCTGGCTGAAGTAGAACTTCTGCTCTGGGTGTGCCACATTGCCCTAGAGCTGAAAGGCACAACGTGCAGGCTTCTTTCCAAAGGGCGAGTTGGGCCCCACAGCGTCTTGCTTCCAGCTCTTTGGGAAGCTAAGAAACAACTCGCTCTGCACAGTGCTCTTACAGCCTACCGGGAACATGTCTTCCAAAGGCCTGTGAAACGCAGTTTCTTTGCAGGCCTGATCTGGCTGAAGTAGGACTTCTGCTCTGGGTGTGCTACTTTGCCCTAGAGCTGAAAGGCACAACGTGCAGGCTTCTTTCCAAAGGGCGAGTTGGGCCCCACAGCATCTTGCTTCCAGCTCTTTGGGAAGCTAAGAAACAACTCGCTCTGCACAGTGCTCTTACAGCCTACCGGGAACATGTCTTCCAAAGGCCTGTGAAACGCAGTTTCTTTGCAGGCCTGATCTGGCTGAAGTAGAACTTCTGCTCTGGGTGTGCTACATTGCCCTGGAGCTGAAAGGCACAACCTGCAGTCTTCTTTCCAAAGGGCGAGTTGGGCCCCAGAGCATCTTGCTTCCAGCTCTTTGGGAAGCGAAGAAACAACTCGCTCTGCACAGTGCTCTTACAGCCTACCGGGATCATCTCTTACAAAGGCCTGTGAAACGCAGTTTCTTTGCAGGCCTGATCTGGCTGAAGTAGAACTTCTGCTCTGGGTGTGCTAAATTGCCCTGGAGCTGAAAGGCACAACACGCAGTCTTCTTTCCAAAGGGCGAGTTGGGCCCCAAAGCATCTTGCTTCCAGCTCTTTGGGAAGCTAAGAAACAACTCGCTCTGCACAGTGCTCTTACAGCCTCCCGGGAACATGTCTTCCAAAGGCCTGTGAAACGCAGTTTCTTTGCAGGCATGATCTGGCTGAAGTAGAACTTCTGCTCTGGGTGTGCTACAATGCCCTGGAGCTGAAAGGCACAACCCGCAGTCTTCTTTCCAAAGGGCGAGTTGGGCCCCAAAGCATCTTGCTTCCAGCTCTTTGGGCAGCTAAGAAACAACTTGCTCTGCACTGGTGTTTTACAGCCTACAGGGAACGAGTCTTACAAAGGCCTGTGAAACGCAGTTTCTTCCCAGGCCTGATCTGGCTTAAGTAGAACTTCTGCTCTGCCGGGTCCTACATGGCGCTAGAGCTGCAAGGCACAAAGTCCTGCCTTGATTCCACAAGGGTAGACAAGTCCCTCAAGTCCAGCATCCAGCTCTTTCAGCAGCTAAGAGACAACTCGCTCTGCATAGGGCTCTTACAGCCTACCGGGAACATGTCTTAAAACGGACTGTGAAACGCAGTTTCTTCCCAGCCCTGATCTGGCTGAAGTAGAACTTCTGCTCTGGGTGTGCCACATGGCCCTAGAGCTGAAATGTACAACGTGCAGGCTTGTTTCCAAAGGGCGAGTTGGGCCCCAAAGCATCTTGCTTCCAGCTCTTTGGGAAGCTAAGAAACAACTCGCTCTGCACAGTGCTCTTACAGCCTACCGGGAACATCTCTTACAAAGGCCTGTGAAAGGCAGTTTCTTTGCAGGCCTGATCTGGCTGAAGTAGAACTTCTGCTCTGGGTGTGTCACATGGCCCTAGAGCTGAAAGGCACAACGTGCAAGCTTCTTTCCAAAGGGCGAGTTGGGCCCCAGAGCCTCTTGCTTCCAGCTCTTTGGGAAGCGAAGAAACAACTCGCTCTGCACAGTGCTCTTACAGCCTACCGGGATCATCTCTTACAAAGGCCTGTGAAACGCAGTTTCTTTGCAGGCCTGATCTGGCTGAAGTAGAACTTCTGCTCTGCCGGGTCCTACATGGCGCTAGAGCTGCAAGGCACAAAGTCCTGCCTTGATTCCACAAGGGTAGACAAGTCCCTCAAGTCCAGCATCCAGCTCTTTCGGCAGCTAAGAAACAACTCGCTCTGCATAGGGCTCTTACAGCCTACCGGGAACATGTCTTAAAACGGACTGTGAAACGCAGTTTCTTCCCAGCCCTGATCTGGCTGAAGTAGAACTTCTGCTCTGCCGTGTGCAACATGGCCCTAGAGATGCAAGGCACAAAGTCCTGCCTTGTTTCCCCAAGGGGAGACTAGTACCTCAGCGTCCAGCTTCCAGCTCTTGGAGCAGCTAAGAAACAGCTTGCTGTGCACAGGGCTCTTCCAGCCTACCTGGAACATGTCTTACAAAGGCCTGTGAAACGCAGTTTCTTTGCAGGCCTGATGTGGCGGAAGTAGAACTTCTGCTCTGGGTGTGTCACATGGCCCTAGAGCTGAAAGGCACAACGTGCAAGCTTCTTTCCAAAGGGCGAGTTGGGCCCCAGAGCCTCTTGCTTCCAGCTCTTTGGGAAGCGAAGAAACAACTCACTCTGCACAGTGCTCTTACAGCCTACCGGGATCATCTCTTACAAAGGCCTGTGAAACGCAGTTTGTTTGCAGGCCAGATCTGGCTGAAGTAGAACTTCTGCTCTGGGTGTGCTAAATTGCCCTGGAGCTGAGAGGCACAACACGCAGTCTTCTTTCCAAAGGGCGAGTTGGGCCCCAAAGCATCTTGCTTCCAGCTCTTTGGGAAGCTAAGAAACAACTCGCTCTGCACAGTGCTCTTACAGCCTACAGGGTACATCTCTTACAAAGGCCTGTGAAACGCAGTTTCTTTGCAGGCCTGATCTGGCTGAAGTAGAACTTCTGCTCTGCCGTGTGCGACATGGCCCTAGAGATGCACGGCACAAAGTCCTGCCTTGTTTCCCCAAGGGGAGACTAGTACCTCAGCGTCCAGCTTCCAGCTCTTGGAGCAGCTAAGAAACAGCTTGCTGTACACAGGGCTCTTCCAGCCTACCTGGAACATGTCTTACAAAGGCCTGTGAAACGCAGTTTCTTTGCAGGCCTGATCTGGCTGAAGTAGAACTTCTGCTCTGGGTGTGCCACATTGCCCTAGAGCTGAAAGGCACAACGTGCAGGCTTCTTTCCAAAGGGCGAGTTGGGCCCCACAGCCTCTTGCTTCCAGCTCTTTGGGAAGCTAAGAAACAACTCGCTCTGCACAGTGCTCTTACAGCCTACCGGGAACATGTCTTCCAAAGGCCTGTGAAACGCAGTTTCTTTGCAGGCCTGATCTGGCTGAAGTAGAACTTCTGCTCTGGGTGTGCTACATTGCCCTGGAGCTGAAAGGCACAACGCGCAGTCTTCTTTCCAAAGGGCGAGTTGGGCCCCAAAGCATCTTGCTTCCAGCTCTTTGGGAAGCTAAGAAACAACTCGCTCTGCACAGTGCTCTTACAGCCTCCCGGGAACATGTCTTCCAAAGGCCTGTGAAACGCAGTTTCTTTGCAGGCATGATCTGGCTGAAGTAGAACTTCTGCTCTGGGTGTGCTACAATGCCCTGGAGCTGAAAGGCACAACCCGCAGTCTTCTTTCCAAAGGGCGAGTTGGGCCCCAAAGCATCTTGCTTCCAGCTCTTTGGGCAGCTAAGAAACAACTTGCTCTGCACTGGTGTTTTACAGCCTACAGGGAACGAGTCTTACAAAGGCCTGTGAAACGCAGTTTCTTCCCAGGCCTGATCTGGCTTAAGTAGAACTTCTGCTCTGCCGGGTCCTACATGGCGCTAGAGCTGCAAGGCACAAAGTCCTGCCTTGATTCCACAAGGGTAGACAAGTCCCTCAAGTCCAGCATCCAGCTCTTTCAGCAGCTAAGAGACAACTCGCTCTGCATAGGGCTCTTACAGCCTACCGGGAACATGTCTTAAAACGGACTGTGAAACGCAGTTTCTTCCCAGCCCTGATCTGGCTGAAGTAGAACTTCTGCTCTGGGTGTGCCACATGGCCCTAGAGCTGAAATGTACAACGTGCAGGCTTGTTTCCAAAGGGCGAGTTGGGCCCCAAAGCATCTTGCTTCCAGCTCTTTGGGAAGCTAAGAAACAACTCGCTCTGCACAGTGCTCTTACAGCCTACCGGGAACATCTCTTACAAAGGCCTGTGAAAGGCAGTTTCTTTGCAGGCCTGATCTGGCTGAAGTAGAACTTCTGCTCTGGGTGTGTCACATGGCCCTAGAGCTGAAAGGCACAACGTGCAAGCTTCTTTCCAAAGGGCGAGTTGGGCCCCAGAGCCTCTTGCTTCCAGCTCTTTGGGAAGCGAAGAAACAACTCGCTCTGCACAGTGCTCTTACAGCCTACCGGGATCATCTCTTACAAAGGCCTGTGAAACGCAGTTTCTTTGCAGGCCTGATCTGGCTGAAGTAGAACTTCTGCTCTGCCGGGTCCTACATGGCGCTAGAGCTGCAAGGCACAAAGTCCTGCCTTGATTCCACAAGGGTAGACAAGTCCCTCAAGTCCAGCATCCAGCTCTTTCGGCAGCTAAGAAACAACTCGCTCTGCATAGGGCTCTTACAGCCTACCGGGAACATGTCTTAAAACGGACTGTGAAACGCAGTTTCTTCCCAGCCCTGATCTGGCTGAAGTAGAACTTCTGCTCTTGCGTGTGCAACATGGCCCTAGAGATGCAAGGCACAAAGTCCTGCCTTGTTTCCCCAAGGGGAGACTAGTACCTCAGCGTCCAGCTTCCAGCTCTTGGAGCAGCTAAGAAACAGCTTGCTGTGCACAGGGCTCTTCCAGCCTACCTGGAACATGTCTTACAAAGGCCTGTGAAACGCAGTTTCTTTGCAGGCCTGATCTGGCTGAAGTAGAACTTCTGCTCTGGGTGTGCCACATTGCCCTAGAGCTGAAAGGCACAACGTGCAGGCTTCTTTCCAAAGGGCGAGTTGGGCCCCAGAGCATCTTGCTTCCAGCTCTTTGGGAAGCGAAGAAACAACTCGCTCTGCACAGTGCTCTTACAGCCTCCCGGGAACATGTCTTACAAAGGCCTGTGAAAGGCAGTTTCTTTGCAGGCCTGATCTGGCTGAAGTAGAACTTCTGCTCTGGGTGTGCCACATTGCCCTAGAGCTGAAAGTCACAACGTGCAGGCTTCTTTCCAAAGGGCGAGTTGGGCCCCAGAGCATCTTGCTTCCAGCTCTTTGGGAAGCTAAGAAACAACTCGCTCTGCACAGTGCTCTTACAGCCTACCGGGAACATGTCTTACAAAGGCCTGTGAAACGCAGTTTCTTTGCAGGCCTGATCTGGCTGAAGTAGAACTTCTGCTCTGGGTGTGCTACATTGCCCTAGAGCTGAAAGGCACAACGTGCAGGCTTCTTTCCAAAGGGCGAGTTGGGCCCCAGAGCATCTTGCTTCCAGCTCTTTGGGAAGCTAAGAAACAACTCGCTCTGCACAGTGCTCTTACAGCCTACCGGGAACATCTCTTACAAAGGCCTGTGAAACGCAGTTTCTTTGCAGGCCTGATCTGGCTGAAGTAGAACTTCTGCTCTGGGTGTGCTACATGGCCCTAGAGCTGAAAGGCACAACGTGCAGGCTTCTTTCCAAAGGGCGAGTTGGGCCCCAGAGCATCTTGCTTCCAGCTCTTTGGGAAGCTAAGAAACAACTCGCTCTGCACAGTGCTCTTACAGCCTACAGGGTACATCTCTTACAAAGGCCTGTGAAACGCAGTTTCTTTGCAGGCCTGATCTGGCTGAAGTAGAACTTCTGCTCTGCCGTGTGCGACATGGCCCTAGAGATGCACGGCACAAAGTCCTGCCTTGTTTCCCCAAGGGGAGACAAGTACCTCAGCGTCCAGCTTCCAGCTCTTGGAGCAGCTAAGAAACAGCTTGCTCTGCACAGTGCTCTTCCAGCCTACCTGGAACATGTCTTACAAAGGCCTGTGAAACGCAGTTTCTTTGCAGGCCTGATCTGGCTGAAGTAGAACTTCTGCTCTGGGTGTGCCACATTGCCCTAGAGCTGAAAGGCACAACGTGCAGGCTTCTTTCCAAAGGGCGAGTTGGGCCCCACAGCGTCTTGCTTCCAGCTCTTTGGGAAGCTAAGAAACAACTCGCTCTGCACAGTGCTCTTACAGCCTACCGGGAACATGTCTTCCAAAGGCCTGTGAAACGCAGTTTCTTTGCAGGCCTGATCTGGCTGAAGTAGGACTTCTGCTCTGGGTGTGCTACTTTGCCCTAGAGCTGAAAGGCACAACGTGCAGGCTTCTTTCCAAAGGGCGAGTTGGGCCCCACAGCATCTTGCTTCCAGCTCTTTGGGAAGCTAAGAAACAACTCGCTCTGCACAGTGCTCTTACAGCCTACCGGGAACATGTCTTCCAAAGGCCTGTGAAATACAGTTTCTTTGCAGGCCTGATCTGGCTGAGGTAGAACTTCTGCTCTGGGTGTGCTTCATTGCCCTAGAGCTGCAAGGCTCAAAGTCCTGCCTTGACTCCCAAGGGCAGTCAGGCCCCACAGCGTCGGGCTTCCAGCTCTTTGGGCAGCTAAGAAACAACTTGCTCTGCACTGGTGTTTTACAGCCTACAGGGAACATGTCTTACAAAGGCCTGTGAAACGCAGTTTCTTCCCAGGCCTGATCTGGCTGAAGTAGAACTTCTGCTCTGCCGGGTCCTACATGGCGCTAGAGCTGCAAGGCACAAAGTCCAGCCTTGTTTCCACAAGGGTAGACAAGTCCCTCAGGTCCAGCTTCCAGCTCTTTCGGCAGCTAAGAAACAACTCGCTCTGCACAGTGCTCTTACAGCCTACCGGGAACATCTCTTCCAAAGGCCTGTGAAACGCAGTTTCTTCCCAGCCCTGATCTGGCTGAAGTAGAACTTCTGCTCTGGGTGTGCCACATGGCCCTAGAGCTGAAAGGCACAACGTGCAGGCTTCTTTCCAAAGGGCGAGTTGGGCCCCAAAGCATCTTGCTTCCAGCTCTTTGGGAAGCTAAGAAACAACTCGCTCTGCACAGTGCTCTTACAGCCTACCGGGAACATCTCTTACAAAGGCCTGTGAAACGCAGTTTCTTTGCAGGCCTGATCTGGCTGAAGTAGAACTTCTGCTCTGGGTGTGCTACATTGCCCTAGAGCTGAAAGGCACAACGTGCAGGCTTCTTTCCAAAGGGCGAGTTGGGCCCCAAAGCATCTTGCTTCCAGCTCTTTGGGAAGCTAAGAAACAACTCGCTCTGCACAGTGCTCTTACAGCCTACCGGGAACATCTCTTACAAAGGCCTGTGAAACGCAGTTTCTTTGCAGGCCTGATCTGGCTGAAGTAGAACTTCTGCTCTGGGTGTGCTACATTGCCCTAGAGCTGAAAGGCACAACCTGCAGTCTTCTTTCCAAAGGGCGAGTTGGGCCCCAAAGCATCTTGCTTCCAGCTCTTTGGGAAGCTAAGAAACAACTCGCTCTGCACAGTGCTCTTACAGCCTACCGGGAACATGTCTTACAAAGGCCTGTGAAACGCAGTTTCTTTGCAGGCCTGATCTGGCTGAAGTAGAACTTCTGCTCTGGGTGTGCTACATGGCCCTAGAGCTGAAAGGCACAACGTGCAGGCTTCTTTCCAAAGGGCGAGTTGGGCCCCACAGCATCTTGCTTCCAGCTCTTTGGGAAGCTAAGAAACAACTCGCTCTGCACAGTGCTCTTACAGCCTACCGGGAACATGTCTTACAAAGGCCTGTGAAACGCAGTTTCTTCCCAGGCCTGATCTGGCTGAAGTAGAACTTCTGCTCTGCCGTGTGCTACATGGCCCTAGAGCTGCAAGGCACAAAGTCCTGCCTTGTTTCCCCAAGGGGAGACTAGTCCCTCAGCGTCCAGCTTCCAGCTCTTTGGGCAGCTAAGAAACAACTTGCTCTGCACAGGGCTCTTACAGCCTACCGGGAACATGTCTTACAAAGGCCTGTGAAACGCAGTTTCTTTGCAGGCCTGATCTGGCTGAAGTAGAACTTCTGCTCTGGGTGTGCCACATTGCCCTAGAGCTGAAAGGCACAACGTGCAGGCTTCTTTCCAAAGGGCGAGTTGGGCCCCAGAGCATCTTGCTTCCAGCTCTTTGGGAAGCTAAGAAACAACTCGCTCTGCACAGTGCTCTTACAGCCTACCGGGAACATCTCTTACAAAGGCCTGTGAAACGCAGTTTCTTTGCAGGCCTGATCTGGCTGAAGTAGAACTTCTGCTCTGGGTGTGCTACATTGCCCTAGAGCTGAAAGGCACAACGTGCAGGCTTCTTTCCAAAGGGCGAGTTGGGCCCCACAGCATCTTGCTTCCAGCTCTTTGGGAAGCTAAGAAACAACTCGCTCTGCACAGTGCTCTTACAGCCTACCGGGAACATCTCTTACAAAGGCCTGTGAAACGCAGTTTCTTTGCAGGCCTGATCTGGCTGAAGTAGAACTTCTGCTCTGCCGTGTGCTACATGGCCCTAGAGCTGCAAGGCACAAAGTCCTGCCTTGTTTCCCCAAGGGGAGACTAGTCCCTCAGCGTCCAGCTTCCAGCTCTTTGGGCAGCTAAGAAACAACTCGCTCTGCACAGGGCTCTTACAGCCTACCGGGAACATGTCTTACAAAGGCCTGTGAAACGCAGTTTCTTTGCAGGCCTGATCTGGCTGAAGTAGGACTTCTGCTCTGGGTGTGCTACATGGCCCTAGAGCTGAAAGGCACAACGTGCAGGCTTCTTTCCAAAGGGCGAGTTGGGCCCCACAGCATCTTGCTTCCAGCTCTTTGGGAAGCTAAGAAACAACTCGCTCTGCACAGTGCTCTTACAGCCTACCGGGAACATCTCTTACAAAGGCCTGTGAAACGCAGTTTCTTTGCAGGCCTGATCTGGCTGAAGTAGAACTTCTGCTCTGGGTGTGCCACATTGCCCTAGAGCTGAAAGGCACAACGTGCAGGCTTCTTTCCAAAGGGCGAGTTGGGCCCCAGAGCCTCTTGCTTCCAGCTCTTTGGGAAGCTAAGAAACAACTCGCTCTGCACAGTGCTCTTACAGCCTACCGGGATCATCTCTTACAAAGGCCTGTGAAACGCAGTTTCTTTGCAGGCCTGATCTGGCTGAAGTAGAACTTCTGCTCTGGGTGTGCTACATTGCCCTGGAGCTGAAAGGCACAACGTGCAGTCTTCTTTCCAAAGGGCGAGTTGGGCCCCACAGCATCTTGCTTCCAGCTCTTTGGGAAGCTAAGAAACAACTCGCTCTGCACAGTGCTCTTACAGCCTACAGGGAACATCTCTTACAAAGGCCTGTGAAACGCAGTTTCTTTGCAGGCCTGATCTGGCTGAAGTAGAACTTCTGCTCTGCCGTGTGCTACATGGCCCTAGAGCTGCACGGCACAAAGTCCTGCCTTGTTTCCCCAAGGGGAGACTAGTCCCTCAGCGTCCAGCTTCCAGCTCTTTGGGCAGCTAAGAAACAACTCGCTCTGCACAGGGCTCTTACAGCCTACCTGGAACATGTCTTACAAAGGCCTGTGAAACGCAGTTTCTTTGCAGGCCTGATCTGGCTGAAGTAGAACTTCTGCTCTGGGTGTGCCACATTGCCCTAGAGCTGAAAGGCACAACGTGCAGGCTTCTTTCCAAAGGGCGAGTTGGGCCCCACAGCATCTTGCTTCCAGCTCTTTGGGAAGCTAAGAAACAACTCGCTCTGCACAGTGCTCTTACAGCCTACCGGGAACATGTCTTCCAAAGGCCTGTGAAACGCAGTTTCTTTGCAGGCCTGATCTGGCTGAAGTAGAACTTCTGCTCTGGGTGTGCTACATTGCCCTAGAGCTGAAAGGCACAACGTCCTGCCTTCTTTCCAAAGGGTAGCGAGTGGGCCCCAAGTCTTGCTTCCAGCTCTTTGGGCAGCTAAGAAACAACTCGCTCTGCACAGTGCTCTTACAGCCTACCGGGAACATGTCTTACAAAGGCCTGTGAAACGCAGTTTCTTTGCAGGCCTGATCTGGCTGAAGTAGAACTTCTGCTCTGGGTGTGCTACATTGCCCTAGAGCTGAAAGGCACAACGTGCAGTCTTCTTTCCAAAGGGCGAGTTGGGCCCCAGAGCATCTTGCTTCCAGCTCTTTGGGAAGCTAAGAAACAACTCGCTCTGCACAGTGCTCTTACAGCCTACCGGGAACATGTCTTACAAAGGCCTGTGAAACGCAGTTTCTTTGCAGGCCTGATCTGGCTGAAGTAGAACTTCTGCTCTGGGTGTGCTACATTGCCCTGGAGCTGAAAGGCACAACCCGCGGTCTTCTTTCCAAAGGGCGAGTTGGGCCCCAAAGCATCTTGCTTCCAGCTCTTTGGGAAGCTAAGAAACAACTCGCTCTGCATAGGGCTCTTACAGCCTACCGGGAACATGTCTTAAAACGGACTGTGAAACGCAGTTTCTTCCCAGCCCTGATCTGGCTGAAGTAGAACATCTGCTCTGGGTGTGCCACATGGCCCTAGAGCTGAAATGTACAACGTGCAGGCTTGTTTCCAAAGGGCGAGTTGGGCCCCACAGCATCTTGCTTCCAGCTCTTTGGGAAGCTAAGAAACAACTCGCTCTGCACAGTGCTCTTACAGCCTACCGGGAACATCTCTTACAAAGGCCTGTGAAAGGCAGTTTCTTTGCAGGCCTGATCTGGCGGAAGTAGAACTTCTGCTCTGGGTGTGTCACATGGCCCTAGAGCTGAAAGGCACAACGTGCAAGCTTCTTTCCAAAGGGCGAGTTGGGCCCCAGAGCCTCTTGCTTCCAGCTCTTTGGGAAGTGAAGAAACAACTCGCTCTGCACAGTGCTCTTACAGCCTACCGTGATCATCTCTTACAAAGGCCTGTGAAACGCAGTTTCTTTGCAGGCCTGACCTGGCTGAAGTAGAACTTCTGCTCTGCTGGGTCCTACATGGCGCTAGAGCTGCAAGGCACAAAGTCCTGCCTTGATTCCACAAGGGTAGACAAGTCCCTCAAGTCCAGCATCCAGCTCTTTCGGCAGCTAAGAAACAACTCGCTCTGCATAGGGCTCTTACAGCCTACCGGGAACATGTCTTAAAACGGACTGTGAAACGCAGTTTCTTCCCAGCCCTGATCTGGCTGAAGTAGAACTTCTGCTCTGCCGTGTGCAACATGGCCCTAGAGATGCAAGGCACAAAGTCCTGCCTTGTTTCCCCAAGGGGAGACTAGTACCTCAGCGTCCAGCTTCCAGCTCTTGGAGCAGCTAAGAAACAGCTTGCTGTGCACAGGGCTCTTCCAGCCTACCTAGAACATGTCTTACAAAGGCCTGTGAAACGCAGTTTCTTTGCAGGCCTGATGTGGCGGAAGTAGAACTTCTGCTCTGGGTGTGTCACATGGCCCTAGAGCTGAAAGGCACAACGTGCAGGCTTCTTTCCAAAGGGCGAGTTGGGCCCCAGAGCCTCTTGCTTCCAGCTCTTTGGGAAGCGAAGAAACAACTCACTCTGCACAGTGCTCTTACAGCCTACCGGGATCATCTCTTACAAAGGCCTGTGAAACGCAGTTTGTTTGCAGGCCAGATCTGGCTGAAGTAGAACTTCTGCTCTGGGTGTGCTAAATTGCCCTGGAGCTGAGAGGCACAACACGCAGTCTTCTTTCCAAAGGGCGAGTTGGGCCCCAAAGCATCTTGCTTCCAGCTCTTTGGGAAGCTAAGAAACAACTCGCTCTGCACAGTGCTCTTACAGCCTACAGGGTACATCTCTTACAAAGGCCTGTGAAACGCAGTTTCTTTGCAGGCCTGATCTGGCTGAAGTAGAACTTCTGCTCTGCCGTGTGCGACATGGCCCTAGAGATGCACGGCACAAAGTCCTGCCTTGTTTCCCCAAGGGGAGACTAGTACCTCAGCGTCCAGCTTCCAGCTCTTGGAGCAGCTAAGAAACAGCTTGCTGTACACAGGGCTCTTCCAGCCTACCTGGAACATGTCTTACAAAGGCCTGTGAAACGCAGTTTCTTTGCAGGCCTGATCTGGCTGAAGTAGAACTTCTGCTCTGGGTGTGCCACATTGCCCTAGAGCTGAAAGGCACAACGTGCAGGCTTCTTTCCAAAGGGCGAGTTGGGCCCCACAGCATCTTGCTTCCAGCTCTTTGGGAAGCTAAGAAACAACTCGCTCTGCACAGTGCTCTTACAGCCTACCGGGAACATGTCTTCCAAAGGCCTGTGAAACGCAGTTTCTTTGCAGGCCTGATCTGGCTGAAGTAGGACTTCTGCTCTGGGTGTGCTACTTTGCCCTAGAGCTGAAAGGCACAACGTGCAGGCTTCTTTCCAAAGGGCGAGTTGGGCCCCACAGCATCTTGCTTCCAGCTCTTTGGGAAGCTAAGAAACAACTCGCTCTGCACAGTGCTCTTACAGCCTACCGGGAACATGTCTTCCAAAGGCCTGTGAAACGCAGTTTCTTTGCAGGCCTGATCTGGCTGAAGTAGAACTTCTGCTCTGGGTGTGCTACATTGCCCTAGAGCTGAAAGGCACAACCTGCAGGCTTCTTTCCAAAGGGCGAGTTGGGCCCCAAAGCATCTTGCTTCCAGCTCTTTGGGCAGCTAAGAAACAACTCGCTCTGCACGGTGTCTTACAGCCTACCGGGAACATGTCTTACAAAGGCCTGTGAAACGCAGTTTCTTCGCAGGCCTGATCTGGCTGAAGTAGAACTTCTGCTCTGGGTGTGCTACATTGCCCTAGAGCTGAAAGGCACAACGTGCAGGCTTCTTTCCAAAGGGCGAGTTGGGCCCCACAGCATCTTGCTTCCAGCTCTTTGGGAAGCTAAGAAACAACTCGCTCTGCACAGTGCTCTTACAGCCTACCGGGAACATGTCTTACAAAGGCCTGTGAAACGCAGTTTCTTTGCAGGCCTGATCTGGCTGAAGTAGAACTTCTGCTCTGGGTGTGCTACATTGCCCTAGAGCTGAAAGGCACAACGTGCAGGCTTCTTTCCAAAGGGCGAGTTGGGCCCCAGAGCATCTTGCTTCCAGCTCTTTGGGAAGCTAAGAAACAACTCGCTCTGCACAGTGCTCTTACAGCCTACCGGGAACATGTCTTACAAAGGCCTGTGAAACGCAGTTTCTTTGCAGGCCTGATCTGGCTGAAGTAGAACTTCTGCTCTGGGTGTGCTACATTGCCCTAGAGCTGAAAGGCACAACGTGCAGGCTTCTTTCCAAAGGGCGAGTTGGGCCCCACAGCATCTTGCTTCCAGCTCTTTGGGAAGCTAAGAAACAACTCGCTCTGCATAGGGCTCTTACAGCCTACCGGGAACATGTCTTACAAAGGCCTGTGAAACGCAGTTTCTTTCCAGCCCTGATCTGGCTGAAGTAGAACTTCTGCTCTGGGTGTGCTACATTGCCCTAGAGCTGAAAGGTACAACGTGCAGGCTTCTTTCCAAAGGGCGAGTTGGGCCCCACAGCATCTTGCTTCCAGCTCTTTGGGAAGCTAAGAAACAACTCGCTCTGCACAGTGCTCTTACAGCCTACCGGGAACATCTCTTCCAAAGGCCTGTGAAACGCAGTTTCTTTGCAGGCCTGATCTGGCTGAAGTAGAACTTCTGCTCTGGGTGTGCTACATGGCCCTAGAGCTGAAAGGCACAACGTGCAGGCTTCTTTCCAAAGGGCGAGTTGGGCCCCACAGCCTCTTGCTTCCAGCTCTTTGGGAAGCTAAGAAACAACTCGCTCTGCACAGTGCTCTTACAGCCTACCGGGAACATCTCTTACAAAGGCCTGTGAAACGCAGTTTCTTTGCAGGCCTGATCTGGCTGAAGTAGAACTTCTGCTCTGCTGGGTCCTACATGGCGCTAGAGCTGAAAGGCACAAAGTGCAGCCTTCATTCCAAAGGGTAGACAAGTCCCTCAAGTCCAGCATCCAGCTCTTTGGGCAGCTAAGAAACAACTCGCTCTGCATAGGGCTCTTACAGCCTACCGGGAACATGTCTTAAAACGGACTGTGAAACGCAGTTTCTTTCCAGCCCTGATCTGGCTGAAGTAGAACTTCTGCTCTGGGTGTGCTACATGGCCCTAGAGCTGAAAGGCACAACGTGCAGCCTTCTTTCCCCAAGGGGAGACTGGCCCCTCAGCGTCTAGCTTCCAGCTCTTGGGGAAGCTAAGAAACAACTTGCTCTGCACAGTGCTCTTCCAGCCTACCGGGAACATGTCTTACAAAGGCCTGTGAAACGCAGTTTCTTTGCAGGCCTGATCTGGCTGAAGTAGAACTTCTGCTCTGGGTGTGCTACATTGCCCTAGAGCTGAAAGGCACAACGTGCAGGCTTCTTTCCAAAGGGCGAGTTGGGCCCCACAGCATCTTGCTTCCAGCTCTTTGGGAAGCTAAGAAACAACTCGCTCTGCACAGTGCTCTTACAGCCTACCGGGAACATGTCTTCCAAAGGCCTGTGAAACGCAGTTTCTTTGCAGGCCTGATCTGGCTGAAGTAGGACTTCTGCTCTGGGTGTGCTACTTTGCCCTAGAGCTGAAAGGCACAACGTGCAGGCTTCTTTCCAAAGGGCGAGTTGGGCCCCACAGCATCTTGCTTCCAGCTCTTTGGGAAGCTAAGAAACAACTCGCTCTGCACAGTGCTCTTACAGCCTACCGGGAACATCTCTTCCAAAGGCCTGTGAAACGCAGTTTCTTTGCAGGCCTGATCTGGCTGAAGTAGAACTTCTGCTCTGGGTGTGCTACATTGCCCTAGAGCTGAAAGGCACAACGTGCAGGCTTCTTTCCAAAGGGCGAGTTGGGCCCCACAGCATCTTGCTTCCAGCTCTTTGGGAAGCTAAGAAACAACTCGCTCTGCACAGTGCTCTTACAGCCTACCGGGAACATCTCTTACAAAGGCCTGTGAAACGCAGTTTCTTTGCAGGCCTGATCTGGCTGAAGTAGAACTTCTGCTCTGGGGTGCTACATGGCCCTAGAGCTGAAAGGCACAACGTGCTGGCTTGATTCCAAAGGGTAGACAAGTCCCTCAAGTCTTGCTTCCAGCTCTTTGGGAAGCTAAGAAACAACTCGCTCTGCACAGGGCTCTTACAGCCTACCGGGAACATGTCTTACAAAGGCCTGTGAAACGCAGTTTCTTTCCAGGCCTGATCTGGCTGAAGTAGAACTTCTGCTCTGGGTGTGCTACATTGCCCTAGAGCTGAAAGGCACAACGTGCAGGCTTCTTTCCAAAGGGCGAGTTGGGCCCCACAGCATCTTGCTTCCAGCTCTTTGGGAAGCTAAGAAACAACTCGCTCTGCACAGTGCTCTTACAGCCTACCGGGAACATGTCTTACAAAGGCCTGTGAAACGCAGTTTCTTTGCAGGCCTGATCTGGCTGAAGTAGAACTTCTGCTCTGGGTGTGCTACATTGCCCTAGAGCTGAAAGGCACAACGTGCAGGCTTCTTTCCAAAGGGCGAGTTGGGCCCCACAGCATCTTGCTTCCAGCTCTTTGGGAAGCTAAGAAACAACTCGCTCTGCACAGTGCTCTTACAGCCTACCGGGAACATCTCTTACAAAGGCCTGTGAAACGCAGTTTCTTTGCAGGCCTGATCTGGCTGAAGTAGGACTTCTGCTCTGGGTGTGCTACATTGCCCTAGAGCTGAAAGGCACAACGTGCAGGCTTCTTTCCAAAGGGCGAGTTGGGCCCCAGAGCATCTTGCTTCCAGCTCTTTGGGAAGCGAAGAAACAACTCGCTCTGCACAGTGCTCTTACAGCCTACCGTGATCATCTCTTACAAAGGCCTGTGAAACGCAGTTTCTTTGCAGGCCTGACCTGGCTGAAGTAGAACTTCTGCTCTGCTGGGTCCTACATGGCGCTAGAGCTGCAAGGCACAAAGTCCTGCCTTGATTCCACAAGGGTAGACAAGTCCCTCAAGTCCAGCATCCAGCTCTTTCGGCAGCTAAGAAACAACTCGCTCTGCATAGGGCTCTTACAGCCTACCGGGAACATGTCTTAAAACGGACTGTGAAACGCAGTTTCTTCCCAGCCCTGATCTGGCTGAAGTAGAACTTCTGCTCTGCCGTGTGCAACATGGCCCTAGAGATGCAAGGCACAAAGTCCTGCCTTGTTTCCCCAAGGGGAGACTAGTACCTCAGCGTCCAGCTTCCAGCTCTTGGAGCAGCTAAGAAACAGCTTGCTGTGCACAGGGCTCTTCCAGCCTACCTAGAACATGTCTTACAAAGGCCTGTGAAACGCAGTTTCTTTGCAGGCCTGATGTGGCTGAAGTAGAACTTCTGCTCTGGGTGTGTCACATTGCCCTAGAGCTGAAAGGCACAACGTGCAAGCTTCTTTCCAAAGGGCGAGTTGGGCCCCAGAGCCTCTTGCTTCCAGCTCTTTGGGAAGCGAAGAAACAACTCACTCTGCACAGTGCTCTTACAGCCTACCGGGATCATCTCTTACAAAGGCCTGTGAAACGCAGTTTGTTTGCAGGCCAGATCTGGCTGAAGTAGAACTTCTGCTCTGGGTGTGCTAAATTGCCCTGGAGCTGAGAGGCACAACACGCAGTCTTCTTTCCAAAGGGCGAGTTGGGCCCCAAAGCATCTTGCTTCCAGCTCTTTGGGAAGCTAAGAAACAACTCGCTCTGCACAGTGCTCTTACAGCCTACAGGGTACATCTCTTACAAAGGCCTGTGAAACGCAGTTTCTTTGCAGGCCTGATCTGGCTGAAGTAGAACTTCTGCTCTGCCGTGTGCGACATGGCCCTAGAGATGCACGGCACAAAGTCCTGCCTTGTTTCCCCAAGGGGAGACTAGTACCTCAGCGTCCAGCTTCCAGCTCTTGGAGCAGCTAAGAAACAGCTTGCTGTACACAGGGCTCTTCCAGCCTACCTGGAACATGTCTTACAAAGGCCTGTGAAACGCAGTTTCTTTGCAGGCCTGATCTGGCTGAAGTAGAACTTCTGCTCTGGGTGTGCCACATTGCCCTAGAGCTGAAAGGCACAACGTGCAGGCTTCTTTCCAAAGGGCGAGTTGGGCCCCACAGCGTCTTGCTTCCAGCTCTTTGGGAAGCTAAGAAACAACTCGCTCTGCACAGTGCTCTTACAGCCTACCGGGAACATGTCTTCCAAAGGCCTGTGAAACGCAGTTTCTTTGCAGGCCTGATCTGGCTGAAGTAGGACTTCTGCTCTGGGTGTGCTCCTTTGCCCTAGAGCTGAAAGGCACAACGTGCAGGCTTCTTTCCAAAGGGCGAGTTGGGCCCCACAGCATCTTGCTTCCAGCTCTTTGGGAAGCTAAGAAACAACTCGCTCTGCACAGTGCTCTTACAGCCTACCGGGAACATGTCTTCCAAAGGCCTGTGAAACGCAGTTTCTTTGCAGGCCTGATCTGGCTGAAGTAGAACTTCTGCTCTGGGTGTGCTACATTGCCCTGGAGCTGAAAGGCACAACCTGCAGTCTTCTTTCCAAAGGGCGAGTTGGGCCCCAAAGCATCTTGCTTCCAGCTCTTTGGGAAGCTAAGAAACAACTCGCTCTGCACAGTGCTCTTACAGCCTACCGGGAACATGTCTTACAAAGGCCTGTGAAACGCAGTTTCTTTGCAGGCCTGATCTGGCTGAAGTAGGACTTCTGCTCTGGGTGTGCTACTTTGCCCTAGAGCTGAAAGGCACAACGTGCAGGCTTCTTTCCAAAGGGCGAGTTGGGCCCCACAGCATCTTGCTTCCAGCTCTTTGGGAAGCTAAGAAACAACTCGCTCTGCACAGTGCTCTTACAGCCTACCGGGAACATGTCTTACAAAGGCCTGTGAAACGCAGTTTCTTTGCAGGCCTGATCTGGCTGAAGTAGAACTTCTGCTCTGGGTGTGCCACATTGCCCTAGAGCTGAAAGGCACAACGTGCAGGCTTCTTTCCAAAGGGCGAGTTGGGCCCCACAGCATCTTGCTTCCAGCTCTTTGGGAAGCTAAGAAACAACTCGCTCTGCACAGTGCTCTTACAGCCTACCGGGAACATGTCTTCCAAAGGCCTGTGAAACGCAGTTTCTTTGCAGGCCTGATCTGGCTGAAGTAGGACTTCTGCTCTGGGTGTGCTACTTTGCCCTAGAGCTGAAAGGCACAACGTGCAGGCTTCTTTCCAAAGGGCGAGTTGGGCCCCACAGCATCTTGCTTCCAGCTCTTTGGGAAGCTAAGAAACAACTCGCTCTGCACAGTGCTCTTACAGCCTACCGGGAACATGTCTTCCAAAGGCCTGTGAAACGCAGTTTCTTTGCAGGCCTGATCTGGCTGAAGTAGAACTTCTGCTCTGGGTGTGCTACATTGCCCTAGAGCTGAAAGGCACAACGTGCAGGCTTCTTTCCAAAGGGCGAGTTGGGCCCCACAGCATCTTGCTTCCAGCTCTTTGGGAAGCTAAGAAACAACTCGCTCTGCACAGTGCTCTTACAGCCTACCGGGAACATGTCTTACAAAGGCCTGTGAAACGCAGTTTCTTTGCAGGCCTGATCTGGCTGAAGTAGGACTTCTGCTCTGGGTGTGCTACTTTGCCCTAGAGCTGAAAGGCACAACGTGCAGGCTTCTTTCCAAAGGGCGAGTTGGGCCCCACAGCATCTTGCTTCCAGCTCTTTGGGAAGCTAAGAAACAACTCGCTCTGCACAGTGCTCTTACAGCCTACCGGGAACATGTCTTACAAAGGCCTGTGAAACGCAGTTTCTTTGCAGGCCTGATCTGGCTGAAGTAGAACTTCTGCTCTGGGTGTGCCACATTGCCCTAGAGCTGAAAGTCACAACGTGCAGGCTTCTTTCCAAAGGGCGAGTTGGGCCCCACAGCATCTTGCTTCCAGCTCTTTGGGAAGCTAAGAAACAACTCGCTCTGCACAGTGCTCTTACAGCCTACCGGGAACATGTCTTACAAAGGCCTGTGAAACGCAGTTTCTTTGCAGGCCTGATCTGGCTGAAGTAGAACTTCTGCTCTGGGTGTGCTACATGGCCCTAGAGCTGAAAGGCACAACGTGCAGGCTTCTTTCCAAAGGGCGAGTTGGGCCCCACAGCATCTTGCTTCCAGCTCTTTGGGAAGCTAAGAAACAACTCGCTCTGCATAGGGCTCTTACAGCCTACCGGGAACATGTCTTAAAACGGACTGTGAAACGCAGTTTCTTCCCAGCCCTGATCTGGCTGAAGTAGAACTTCTGCTCTGGGTGTGCCACATGGCCCTAGAGCTGAAATGTACAACGTGCAGGCTTGTTTCCAAAGGGCGAGTTGGGCCCCACAGCATCTTGCTTCCAGCTCTTTGGGAAGCTAAGAAACAACTCGCTCTGCACAGTGCTCTTACAGCCTACCGGGAACATCTCTTACAAAGGCCTGTGAAAGGCAGTTTCTTTGCAGGCCTGATCTGGCTGAAGTAGAACTTCTGCTCTGGGTGTGCCACATGGCCCTAGAGCTGAAAGGCACAACGTGCAAGCTTCTTTCCAAAGGGCGAGTTGGGCCCCAGAGCCTCTTGCTTCCAGCTCTTTGGGAAGCGAAGAAACAACTCGCTCTGCACAGTGCTCTTACAGCCTACCGGGATCATCTCTTACAAAGGCCTGTGAAACGCAGTTTCTTTGCAGGCCTGATCTGGCTGAAGTAGAACTTCTGCTCTGCTGGGTCCTACATGGCGCTAGAGCTGCAAGGCACAAAGTCCTGCCTTGATTCCACAAGGGTAGACAAGTCCCTCAAGTCCAGCATCCAGCTCTTTCGGCAGCTAAGAAACAACTCGCTCTGCATAGGGCTCTTACAGCCTACCGGGAACATGTCTTAAAACGGACTGTGAAACGCAGTTTCTTCCCAGCCCTGATCTGGCTGAAGTAGAACTTCTGCTCTGGGTGTGCAACATGGCCCTAGAGATGAAAGGCACAAAGTGCAGCCTTGTTTCCCCAAGGGGAGACTAGTACCTCAGCGTCCAGCTTCCAGCTCTTGGAGCAGCTAAGAAACAGCTTGCTGTGCACAGGGCTCTTCCAGCCTACCTGGAACATGTCTTACAAAGGCCTGTGAAACGCAGTTTCTTTGCAGGCCTGATCTGGCTGAAGTAGAACTTCTGCTCTGGGTGTGCCACATTGCCCTAGAGCTGAAAGGCACAACGTGCAGGCTTCTTTCCAAAGGGCGAGTTGGGCCCCACAGCGTCTTGCTTCCAGCTCTTTGGGAAGCTAAGAAACAACTCGCTCTGCACAGTGCTCTTACAGCCTACCGGGAACATGTCTTCCAAAGGCCTGTGAAACGCAGTTTCTTTGCAGGCCTGATCTGGCTGAAGTAGGACTTCTGCTCTGGGTGTGCTACATTGCCCAAGAGCTGAAAGGCACAACGTGCAGGCTTCTTTCCAAAGGGCGAGTTGGGCCCCACAGCGTCTTGCTTCCAGCTCTTTGGGAAGCTAAGAAACAACTCGCTCTGCACAGTGCTCTTACAGCCTACCGGGAACATGTCTTCCAAAGGCCTGTGAAACGCAGTTTCTTTGCAGGCCTGATCTGGCTGAAGTAGGACTTCTGCTCTGGGTGTGCTCCTTTGCCCTAGAGCTGAAAGGCACAACGTGCAGGCTTCTTTCCAAAGGGCGAGTTGGGCCCCACAGCATCTTGCTTCCAGCTCTTTGGGAAGCTAAGAAACAACTCGCTCTGCACAGTGCTCTTACAGCCTACCGGGAACATGTCTTCCAAAGGCCTGTGAAACGCAGTTTCTTTGCAGGCCTGATCTGGCTGAAGTAGAACTTCTGCTCTGGGTGTGCTACATTGCCCTAGAGCTGAAAGGCACAACCTGCAGTCTTCTTTCCAAAGGGCGAGTTGGGCCCCAGAGCATCTTGCTTCCAGCTCTTTGGGCAGCTAAGAAACAACTTGCTCTGCACGGTGTTTTACAGCCTACAGGGAACAAGTCTTACAAAGGCCTGTGAAACGCAGTTTCTTCCCAGCCCTGATCTGGCTGAAGTAGGACTTCTGCTCTGGGTGTGCCACATGGCCCTAGAGCTGAAAGGCACAACGTGCAGGCTTCTTTCCAAAGGGCGTGTTGGGCCCCAGAGCATCTTGCTTCCAGCTCTTTTGGAAGCGAAGAAACAACTCGCTCTGCACAGTGCTCTTACAGCCTCCCGGGAACATGTCTTACAAAGGCCTGTGAAAGGCAGTTTCTTTGCAGGCCTGATCTGGCTGAAGTAGAACTTCTGCTCTGGGTGTGCCACATGGCCCTAGAGCTGAAAGTCACAACGTGCAGGCACCTTTCCAAAGGGCGAGTTGGGCCCCAGAGCATCTTGCTTCCAGCTCTTTGGGAAGCTAAGAAACAACTCGCTCTGCACAGTGCTCTTACAGCCTACCGGGAACATGTCTTACAAAGGCCTGTGAAAGGCAGTTTGTTTGCAGGCCTGATCTGGCTGAAGTAGAACTTCTGCTCTGGGTGTGCCACATGGCCCTAGAGCTGAAAGGCACAACGTGCAGGCTTCTTTCCAAAGGGCGAGTTGGGCCCCAGAGCATCTTGCTTCCAGCTCTTTGGGAAGCTAAGAAACAACTCGCTCTGCACAGTGCTCTTACAGCCTACCGGGAACATCTCTTACAAAGGCCTGTGTAACGCAGTTTGTTTGCAGGCCTGATCTGGCTGAAGTAGGACTTCTGCTCTGGGTGTGCCATATGGCCCTAGAGCTGAAAGGCACAAGGTGCAAGCTTGTTTCCAAAGGGCGAGTTGGGCCCCAGAGCATCTTGCTTCCAGCTCTTTGGGAAGCTAAGAAACAACTCGCTCTGCACAGTGCTCTTACAGCCTACAGGGTACATCTCTTACAAAGGCCTGTGAAACGCAGTTTCTTTGCAGGCCTGATCTGGCTGAAGTAGAACTTCTGCTCTGCCGTGTGCGACATGGCCCTAGAGATGCACGGCACAAAGTCCTGCCTTGTTTCCCCAAGGGGAGACTAGTACCTCAGCGTCCAGCTTCCAGCTCTTGGAGCAGCTAAGAAACAGCTTGCTGTACACAGGGCTCTTCCAGCCTACCTGGAACATGTCTTACAAAGGCCTGTGAAACGCAGTTTCTTTGCAGGCCTGATCTGGCTGAAGTAGAACTTCTGCTCTGGGTGTGCCACATTGCCCAAGAGCTGAAAGGCACAACGTGCAGGCTTCTTTCCAAAGGGCGAGTTGGGCCCCACAGCGTCTTGCTTCCAGCTCTTTGGGAAGCTAAGAAACAACTCGCTCTGCACAGTGCTCTTACAGCCTACCGGGAACATGTCTTCCAAAGGCCTGTGAAACGCAGTTTCTTTGCAGGCCTGATCTGGCTGAAGTAGGACTTCTGCTCTGGGTGTGCTCCTTTGCCCTAGAGCTGAAAGGCACAACGTGCAGGCTTCTTTCCAAAGGGCGAGTTGGGCCCCACAGCATCTTGCTTCCAGCTCTTTGGGCAGCTAAGAAACAACTTGCTCTGCACTGGTGTTTTACAGCCTACAGGGAACGAGTCTTACAAAGGCCTGTGAAACGCAGTTTCTTCCCAGCCCTGATCTGGCTGAAGTAGAACTTCTGCTCTGGGTGTGCCACATGGCCCTAGAGCTGAAAGGCACAACGTGCAAGCTTCTTTCCAAAGGGCGAGTTGGGCCCCAGAGCCTCTTGCTTCCAGCTCTTTGGGAAGCGAAGAAACAACTCGCTCTGCACAGTGCTCTTACAGCCTACCGGGATCATCTCTTACAAAGGCCTGTGAAACGCAGTTTCTTTTCAGGCCTGGTCTGGCTGAAGTAGAGCTTCTGCTCTGCCGGGTCCTACATGGCGCTAGAGCTGCAAGGCACAAAGTCCTGCCTTGATTCCACAAGGGTAGACAAGTCCCTCAAGTCCAGTATCCAGCTCTTTCGGCAGCTAAGAAACAACTCGCTCTGCATAGGGCTCTTACAGCCTACCGGGAACATGTCTTAAAACGGACTGTGAAAGGCAGTTTCTTTGCAGGCCTGATCTGGCTGAAGTAGAACTTCTGCTCTGGGTGTGCCACATGGCCCTAGAGCTGAAAGTCACAACGTGCAGGCACCTTTCCAAAGGGCGAGTTGGGCCCCAGAGCATCTTGCTTCCAGCTCTTTGGGAAGCTAAGAAACAACTCGCTCTGCACAGTGCTCTTACAGCCTACCGGGAACATGTCTTACAAAGGCCTGTGAAAGGCAGTTTGTTTGCAGGCCTGATCTGGCTGAAGTAGAACTTCTGCTCTGGGTGTGCTACATTGCCCTGGAGCTGAAAGGCACAACCCGCGGTCTTCTTTCCAAAGGGCGAGTTGGGCCCCAAAGCATCTTGCTTCCAGCTCTTTGGGAAGCTAAGAAACAACTCGCTCTGCATAGGGCTCTTACAGCCTACCGGGAACATGTCTTCAAACGGACTGTGAAACGCAGTTTCTTCCCAGCCCTGATCTGGCTGAAGTAGAACATCTGCTCTGGGTGTGCCACATGGCCCTAGAGCTGAAATGTACAACGTGCAGGCTTGTTTCCAAAGTGCGAGTTGGGCCCCACAGCATCTTGCTTCCAGCTCTTTGGGAAGCTAAGAAACAACTCGCTCTGCACAGTGCTCTTACAGCCTACCGGGAACATCTCTTACAAAGGCCTGTGAAAGGCAGTTTCTTTGCAGGCCTGATCTGGCGGAAGTAGAACTTGTGCTCTGGGTGTGTCACATGGCCCTAGAGCTGAAAGGCACAACGTGCAAGCTTCTTTCCAAAGGGCGAGTTGGGCCCCAGAGCATCTTGCTTCCAGCTCTTTTGGAAGCGAAGAAACAACTCGCTCTGCACAGTGCTCTTACAGACTCCCGGGAACATGTCTTACAAAGGCCTGTGAAAGGCAGTTTCTTTGCAGGCCTGATCTGGCTGAAGTAGAACTTCTGCTCTGGGTGTGCCACATGGCCCTAGAGCTGAAATTCACAACGTCAGGCACCTTTCCAAAGGGCGAGTTGGGCCCCAGAGCATCTTGCTTCCAGCTCTTTGGGAAGCTAAGAAACAACTCGCTCTGCACAGTGCTCTTACAGCCTACCGGGAACATGTCTTACAAAGGCCTGTGAAAGGCAGTTTGTTTGCAGGCCTGATCTGGCTGAAGTAGAACTTCTGCTCTGGGTGTGCCACATGGCCCTAGAGCTGAAAGGCACAACGTGCAGGCTTCTTTCCAAAGGGCGAGTTGGGCCCCACAGCATCTTGCTTCCAGCTCTTTTGGAAGCTAAGAAACAACTCGCTCTGCACAGTGCTCTTACAGCCTACCGGGAACATCTCTTACAAAGGCCTGTGTAACGCAGTTTGTTTGCAGGCCTGATCTGGCTGAAGTAGGACTTCTGCTCTGGGTGTGCCATATGGCCCTAGAGCTGAAAGGCACAAGGTGCAGGCTTGTTTCCAAAGGGCGAGTTGGGCCCCAGAGCATCTTGCTTCCAGCTCTTTGGGAAGCTAAGAAACAACTCGCTCTGCACAGTGCTCTTACAGCCTACAGGGTACATCTCTTACAAAGGCCTGTGAAACGCAGTTTCTTTGCAGGCCTGATCTGGCTGAAGTAGGACTTCTGCTCTGGGTGTGCTCCTTTGCCCTAGAGCTGAAAGGCACAACGTGCAGGCTTCTTTCCAAAGGGCGAGTTGGGCCACACAGCATCTTGCTTCCAGCTCTTTGGGAAGCTAAGAAACAACTCACTCTGCACAGCGCTCTTACAGCCTCCCGGGAACATGTCTTCCAAAGGCCTGTGAAACGCAGTTTCTTTGCAGGCATGATCTGGCTGAAGTAGAACTTCTGCTCTGGGTGTGCTACAATGCCCTAGAGCTGAAAGGCACAACGTGCAGTCTTCTTTCCAAAGGGCGAGTTGGGCCCCAAAGCATCTTGCTTCCAGCTCTTTGGGAAGCTAAGAAACAACTTGCTCTGCACGGTGCTCTTACAGCCTACAGGGAACGATGTCTTACAAAGGCCTGTGAAACACAGTTTCTTCCCAGGCCTGATCTGGCTGAAGTAGAACTTCTGCTCTGGGTGTGCCACATGGCCCTAGAGCTGAAAGGCACAACGTGCAGGCTTCTGTCAAAGGGCGAGTTGGGCCCCACAGCATCTTGCTTCCAGCTCTTTGGGAAGCTAAGAAACAACTCGCTCTGCACAGTGCTCTTACAGCCTAGCGGGAACATGTCTTCCAAAGGCCTGTGAAACGCAGTTTCTTTGCAGGCCTGATCTGGCTGAAGTAGAACTTCTGCTCTGGGTGTGCTACATTGCCCTGGAGCTGAAAGGCACAACCCGCAGTCTTCTTTCCAAAGGGCGAGTTGGGCCCCAAAGCATCTTGCTTCCAGCTCTTTGGGAAGCTAAGAAACAACTCGCTCTGCACAGTGCTCTTACAGCCTACCGGGAACATGTCTTACAAAGGCCTGTGAAAGGCAGTTTGTTTGCAGGCCTGATCTGGCTGAAGTAGAACTTCTGCTCTGGGTGTGCTACATTGCCCTGGAGCTGAAAGGCACAACCCGCGGCCTTCTTTCCAAAGGGCGAGTTGGGCCCCAAAGCATCTTGCTTCCAGCTCTTTGGGAAGCTAAGAAACAACTCGCTCTGCATAGGGCTCTTACAGCCTACCGGGAACATGTCTTAAAACGGACTGTGAAATGCAGTTTCTTCCCAGCCCTGATCTGGCTGAAGTAGAACATCTGCTCTGGGTGTGCCACATGGCCCTAGAGCTGAAATGTACAACGTGCAGGCTTGTTTCCAAAGGGCGAGTTGGGCCCCACAGCATCTTGCTTCCAGCTCTTTGGGAAGCTAAGAAACAACTCGCTCTGCACAGTGCTCTTACAGCCTACCGGGAACATCTCTTACAAAGGCCTGTGAAAGGCAGTTTCTTTGCAGGCCTGATCTGGCGGAAGTAGAACTTCTGCTCTGGGTGTGTCACATGGCCCTAGAGCTGAAAGGCACAACGTGCAAGCTTCTTTCCAAAGGGCGAGTTGGGCCCCAGAGCCTCTTGCTTCCAGCTCTTTGGGAAGCGAAGAAACAACTCGCTCTGCACAGTGCTCTTACAGCCTACCGGGATCATCTCTTACAAAGGCCTGTGAAACGCAGTTTCTTTGCAGGCCTGACCTGGCTGAAGTAGAACTTCTGCTCTGCTGGGTCCTACATGGCGCTAGAGCTGCAAGGCACAAAGTCCTGCCTTGATTCCACAAGGGTAGACAAGTCCCTCAAGTCCAGCATCCAGCTCTTTCGGCAGCTAAGAAACAACTCGCTCTGCATAGGGCTCTTACAGCCTACCGGGAACATGTCTTAAAACGGACTGTGAAACGCAGTTTCTTCCCAGCCCTGATCTGGCTGAAGTAGAACTTCTGCTCTGCCGTGTGCAACATGGCCCTAGAGATGCAAGGCACAAAGTCCTGCCTTGTTTCCCCAAGGGGAGACTAGTACCTCAGCGTCCAGCTTCCAGCTCTTGGAGCAGCTAAGAAACAGCTTGCTGTGCACAGGGCTCTTCCAGCCTACCTGGAACATGTCTTACAAAGGCCTGTGAAACGCAGTTTCTTTGCAGGCCTGATCTGGCTGAAGTAGAACTTCTGCTCTGGGTGTGCCACATTGCCCTAGAGCTGAAAGGCACAACGTGCAGGCTTCTTTCCAAAGGGCGAGTTGGGCCCCACAGCGTCTTGCTTCCAGCTCTTTGGGAAGCTAAGAAACAACTCGCTCTGCACAGTGCTCTTACAGCCTACCGGGAACATGTCTTCCAAAGGCCTGTGAAACGCAGTTTCTTTGCAGGCCTGATCTGGCTGAAGTAGAACTTCTGCTCTGGGTGTGCCACATTGCCCAAGAGCTGAAAGGCACAACGTGCAGGCTTCTTTCCAAAGGGCGAGTTGGGCCCCACAGCGTCTTGCTTCCAGCTCTTTGGGAAGCTAAGAAACAACTCGCTCTGCACAGTGCTCTTACAGCCTACCGGGAACATGTCTTCCAAAGGCCTGTGAAACGCAGTTTCTTTGCAGGCCTGATCTGGCTGAAGTAGGACTTCTGCTCTGGGTGTGCTCCTTTGCCCTAGAGCTGAAAGGCACAACGTGCAGGCTTCTTTCCAAAGGGCGAGTTGGGCCCCACAGCATCTTGCTTCCAGCTCTTTGGGAAGCTAAGAAACAACTCGCTCTGCACAGTGCTCTTACCCCCTCCCGGGAACATGTCTTCCAAAGGCCTGTGAAACGCAGTTTCTTTGCAGGCATGATCTGGCTGAAGTAGAACTTCTGCTATGGGTGTGCTACAATGCCCTGGAGCTGAAAGGCACAACCCGCAGTCTTCTTTCCAAAGGGCGAGTTGGGCCCCAGAGCATCTTGCTTCCAGCTCTTTGGGCAGCTAAGAAACAACTTGCTCTGCACTGGTGTTTTACAGCCTACAGGGAACGAGTCTAACAAAGGCCTGTGAAACGCAGTTTCTTCCCAGCCCTGATCTGGCTGAAGTAGAACTTCTGCTCTGGGTGTGCCACATGGCCCTAGAGCTGAAAGGCACAACGTGCAGGCTTCTTTCCAAAGGGCGTGTTGGGCCCCAGAGCATCTTGCTTCCAGCTCTTTTGGAAGCGAAGAAACAACTCGCTCTGCACAGTGCTCTTACAGACTCCCGGGAACATGTCTTACAAAGGCCTGTGAAAGGCAGTTTCTTTGCAGGCCTGATCTGGCTGAAGTAGAACTTCTGCTCTGGGTGTGCCACATGGCCCTAGAGCTGAAATTCACAACGTGCAGGCACCTTTCCAAAGGGCGAGTTGGGCCCCAGAGCATCTTGCTTCCAGCTCTTTGGGAAGCTAAGAAACAACTCGCTCTGCACAGTGCTCTTACAGCCTACCGGGAACATGTCTTACAAAGGCCTGTGAAAGGCAGTTTGTTTGCAGGCCTGATCTGGCTGAAGTAGAACTTCTGCTCTGGGTGTGCCACATGGCCCTAGAGCTGAAAGGCACAACGTGCAGGCTTCTTTCCAAAGGGCGAGTTGGGCCCCACAGCATCTTGCTTCCAGCTCTTTGGGAAGCTAAGAAACAACTCGCTCTGCACAGTGCTCTTACAGCCTACCGGGAACATCTCTTACAAAGGCCTGTGTAACGCAGTTTGTTTGCAGGCCTGATCTGGCTGAAGTAGGACTTCTGCTCTGGGTGTGCCATATGGCCCTAGAGCTGAAAGGCACAAGGTGCAAGCTTGTTTCCAAAGGGCGAGTTGGGCCCCAGAGCATCTTGCTTCCAGCTCTTTGGGAAGCTAAGAAACAACTCGCTCTGCACAGTGCTCTTACAGCCTACAGGGTACATCTCTTACAAAGGCCTGTGAAACGCAGTTTCTTTGCAGGCCTGATCTGGCTGAAGTAGAACTTCTGCTCTGCCGTGTGCGACATGGCCCTAGAGATGCACGGCACAAAGTCCTGCCTTGTTTCCCCAAGGGGAGACTAGTACCTCAGCGTCCAGCTTCCAGCTCTTGGAGCAGCTAAGAAACAGCTTGCTGTACACAGGGCTCTTCCAGCCTACCTGGAACATGTCTTACAAAGGCCTGTGAAACGCAGTTTCTTTGCAGGCCTGATCTGGCTGAAGTAGAACTTCTGCTCTGGGTGTGCCACATTGCCCAAGAGCTGAAAGGCACAACGTGCAGGCTTCTTTCCAAAGGGCGAGTTGGGCCCCACAGCGTCTTGCTTCCAGCTCTTTGGGAAGCTAAGAAACAACTCGCTCTGCACAGTGCTCTTACAGCCTACCGGGAACATGTCTTCCAAAGGCCTGTGAAACGCAGTTTCTTTGCAGGCCTGATCTGGCTGAAGTAGGACTTCTGCTCTGGGTGTGCTCCTTTGCCCTAGAGCTGAAAGGCACAACGTGCAGGCTTCTTTCCAAAGGGCGAGTTGGGCCCCACAGCATCTTGCTTCCAGCTCTTTGGGCAGCTAAGAAACAACTTGCTCTGCACTGGTGTTTTACAGCCTACAGGGAACGAGTCTTACAAAGGCCTGTGAAACGCAGTTTCTTCCCAGCCCTGATCTGGCTGAAGTAGAACTTCTGCTCTGGGTGTGCCACATGGCCCTAGAGCTGAAAGGCACAACGTGCAAGCTTCTTTCCAAAGGGCGAGTTGGGCCCCAGAGCCTCTTGCTTCCAGCTCTTTGGGAAGCGAAGAAACAACTCGCTCTGCACAGTGCTCTTACAGCCTACCGGGATCATCTCTTACAAAGGCCTGTGAAACGCAGTTTCTTTTCAGGCCTGGTCTGGCTGAAGTAGAGCTTCTGCTCTGCCGGGTCCTACATGGCGCTAGAGCTGCAAGGCACAAAGTCCTGCCTTGATTCCACAAGGGTAGACAAGTCCCTCAAGTCCAGTATCCAGCTCTTTCGGCAGCTAAGAAACAACTCGCTCTGCATAGGGCTCTTACAGCCTACCGGGAACATGTCTTAAAACGGACTGTGAAAGGCAGTTTCTTTGCAGGCCTGATCTGGCTGAAGTAGAACTTCTGCTCTGGGTGTGCCACATGGCCCTAGAGCTGAAAGTCACAACGTGCAGGCACCTTTCCAAAGGGCGAGTTGGGCCCCAGAGCATCTTGCTTCCAGCTCTTTGGGAAGCTAAGAAACAACTCGCTCTGCACAGTGCTCTTACAGCCTACCGGGAACATGTATTACAAAGGCCTGTGAAAGGCAGTTTGTTTGCAGGCCTGATCTGGCTGAAGTAGAACTTCTGCTCTGGGTGTGCTACATTGCCCTGGAGCTGAAAGGCACAACCCGCGGTCTTCTTTCCAAAGGGCGAGTTGGGCCCCAAAGCATCTTGCTTCCAGCTCTTTGGGAAGCTAAGAAACAACTCGCTCTGCATAGGGCTCTTACAGCCTACCGGGAACATGTCTTCAAACGGACTGTGAAACGCAGTTTCTTCCCAGCCCTGATCTGGCTGAAGTAGAACATCTGCTCTGGGTGTGCCACATGGCCCTAGAGCTGAAATGTACAACGTGCAGGCTTGTTTCCAAAGTGCGAGTTGGGCCCCACAGCATCTTGCTTCCAGCTCTTTGGGAAGCTAAGAAACAACTCGCTCTGCACAGTGCTCTTACAGCCTACCGGGAACATCTCTTACAAAGGCCTGTGAAAGGCAGTTTCTTTGCAGGCCTGATCTGGCGGAAGTAGAACTTGTGCTCTGGGTGTGTCACATGGCCCTAGAGCTGAAAGGCACAACGTGCAAGCTTCTTTCCAAAGGGCGAGTTGGGCCCCAGAGCCTCTTGCTTCCAGCTCTTTGGGAAGTGAAGAAACAACTCGCTCTGCACAGTGCTCTTACAGCCTACCGTGATCATCTCTTACAAAGGCCTGTGAAACGCAGTTTCTTTGCAGGCCTGACCTGGCTGAAGTAGAACTTCTGCTCTGCTGGGTCCTACATGGCGCTAGAGCTGCAAGGCACAAAGTCCTGCCTTGATTCCACAAGGGTAGACAAGTCCCTCAAGTCCAGCATCCAGCTCTTTCGGCAGCTAAGAAACAACTCGCTCTGCATAGGGCTCTTACAGCCTACCGGGAACATGTCTTAAAACGGACTGTGAAACGCAGTTTCTTCCCAGCCCTGATCTGGCTGAAGTAGAACTTCTGCTCTGGGTGTGCCACATGGCCCTAGAGCTGAAAGGTACAACGTGCAGCCTTGTTTCCAAAGGGCGAGTTGGGCCCCACAGCATCTTGCTTCCAGCTCTTTGGGAAGCTAAGAAACAACTCGCTCTGCACAGTGCTCTTACAGCCTACCGGGAACATGTCTTACAAAGGCCTGTGAAACGCAGTTTCTTTGCAGGCCTGATCTGGCGGAAGTAGAACTTCTGCTCTGGGTGTGTCACATGGCTCTAGAGCTGAAAGGCACAACGTGCAAGCTTCTTTCCAAAGGGCGAGTTGGGCCCCAGAGCCTCTTGCTTCCAGCTCTTTGGGAAGCGAAGAAACAACTCGCTCTGCACAGTGCTCTTACAGCCTACCGGGATCATCTCTTACAAAGGCCTGTGAAGCGCAGTTTCTTTGCAGGCCTGACCTGGCTGAAGTAGAACTTCTGCTCTGCTGGGTCCTACATGGCGCTAGAGCTGCAAGGCACAAAGTCCTGCCTTGATTCCACAAGGGTAGACAAGTCCCTCAAGTCCAGCATCCAGCTCTTTCGGCAGCTAAGAAACAACTCGCTCTGCATAGGGCTCTTACAGCCTACCGGGAACATGTCTTAAAACGGACTGTGAAACGCAGTTTCTTCCCAGCCCTGATCTGGCTGAAGTAGAACTTCTGCTCTGCCGTGTGCAACATGGCCCTAGAGATGCAAGGCAGAAAGTCCTGCCTTGTTTCCCCAAGGGGAGACTAGTACCTCAGCGTCCAGCTTCCAGCTCTTGGAGCAGCTAAGAAACAGCTTGCTGTGCACAGGGCTCTTCCAGCCTACCTGGAACATGTCTTACAAAGGCCTGTGAAACGCAGTTTCTTTGCAGGCCTGATCTGGCTGAAGTAGAACTTCTGCTCTGGGTGTGCCACATTGCCCTAGAGCTGAAAGGCACAACGTGCAGGCTTCTTTCCAAAGGGCGAGTTGGGCCCCACAGCGTCTTGCCTCCAGCTCTTTGGGAAGCTAAGAAACAACTCGCTCTGCACAGTGCTCTTACAGCCTACCGGGAACATGTCTTCCAAAGGCCTGTGAAACGCAGTTTCTTTGCAGGCCTGATCTGGCTGAAGTAGAACTTCTGCTCTGGGTGTGCTACATTGCCCAAGAGCTGAAAGGCACAACGTGCAGGCTTCTTTCCAAAGGGCGAGTTGGGCCCCACAGCGTCTTGCTTCCAGCTCTTTGGGAAGCTAAGAAACAACTCGCTCTGCACAGTGCTCTTACAGCCTACCGGGAACATGTCTTCCAAAGGCCTGTGAAACGCAGTTTCTTTGCAGGCCTGATCTGGCTGAAGTAGGACTTCTGCTCTGGGTGTGCTCCTTTGCCCTAGAGCTGAAAGGCACAACGTGCAGGCTTCTTTCCAAAGGGCGAGTTGGGCCCCACAGCATCTTGCTTCCAGCTCTTTGGGAAGCTAAGAAACAACTCGCTCTGCACAGTGCTCTTACCCCCTCCCGGGAACATGTCTTCCAAAGGCCTGTGAAACGCAGTTTCTTTGCAGGCATGATCTGGCTGAAGTAGAACTTCTGCTATGGGTGTGCTACAATGCCCTGGAGCTGAAAGGCACAACCCGCAGTCTTCTTTCCAAAGGGCGAGTTGGGCCCCAGAGCATCTTGCTTCCAGCTCTTTGGGCAGCTAAGAAACAACTTGCTCTGCACTGGTGTTTTACAGCCTACAGGGAACGAGTCTAACAAAGGCCTGTGAAACGCAGTTTCTTCCCAGCCCTGATCTGGCTGAAGTAGAACTTCTGCTCTGGGTGTGCCACATGGCCCTAGAGCTGAAAGGCACAACGTGCAGGCTTCTTTCCAAAGGGCGTGTTGGGCCCCAGAGCATCTTGCTTCCAGCTCTTTTGGAAGCGAAGAAACAACTCGCTCTGCACAGTGCTCTTACAGACTCCCGGGAACATGTCTTACAAAGGCCTGTGAAAGGCAGTTTCTTTGCAGGCCTGATCTGGCTGAAGTAGAACTTCTGCTCTGGGTGTGCCACATGGCCCTAGAGCTGAAATTCACAACGTGCAGGCACCTTTCCAAAGGGCGAGTTGGGCCCCAGAGCATCTTGCTTCCAGCTCTTTGGGAAGCTAAGAAACAACTCGCTCTGCACAGTGCTCTTACAGCCTACCGGGAACATGTCTTACAAAGGCCTGTGAAAGGCAGTTTGTTTGCAGGCCTGATCTGGCTGAAGTAGAACTTCTGCTCTGGGTGTGCCACATGGCCCTAGAGCTGAAAGGCACAACGTGCAGGCTTCTTTCCAAAGGGCGAGTTGGGCCCCACAGCATCTTGCTTCCAGCTCTTTGGGAAGCTAAGAAACAACTCGCTCTGCACAGTGCTCTTACAGCCTACCGGGAACATCTCTTACAAAGGCCTGTGTAACGCAGTTTGTTTGCAGGCCTGATCTGGCTGAAGTAGGACTTCTGCTCTGGGTGTGCCATATGGCCCTAGAGCTGAAAGGCACAAGGTGCAAGCTTGTTTCCAAAGGGCGAGTTGGGCCCCAGAGCATCTTGCTTCCAGCTCTTTGGGAAGCTAAGAAACAACTCGCTCTGCACAGTGCTCTTACAGCCTACAGGGTACATCTCTTACAAAGGCCTGTGAAACGCAGTTTCTTTGCAGGCCTGATCTGGCTGAAGTAGAACTTCTGCTCTGCCGTGTGCGACATGGCCCTAGAGATGCACGGCACAAAGTCCTGCCTTGTTTCCCCAAGGGGAGACTAGTACCTCAGCGTCCAGCTTCCAGCTCTTGGAGCAGCTAAGAAACAGCTTGCTGTACACAGGGCTCTTCCAGCCTACCTGGAACATGTCTTACAAAGGCCTGTGAAACGCAGTTTCTTTGCAGGCCTGATCTGGCTGAAGTAGAACTTCTGCTCTGGGTGTGCCACATTGCCCAAGAGCTGAAAGGCACAACGTGCAGGCTTCTTTCCAAAGGGCGAGTTGGGCCCCACAGCGTCTTGCTTCCAGCTCTTTGGGAAGCTAAGAAACAACTCGCTCTGCACAGTGCTCTTACAGCCTACCGGGAACATGTCTTCCAAAGGCCTGTGAAACGCAGTTTCTTTGCAGGCCTGATCTGGCTGAAGTAGGACTTCTGCTCTGGGTGTGCTCCTTTGCCCTAGAGCTGAAAGGCACAACGTGCAGGCTTCTTTCCAAAGGGCGAGTTGGGCCCCACAGCATCTTGCTTCCAGCTCTTTGGGCAGCTAAGAAACAACTTGCTCTGCACTGGTGTTTTACAGCCTACAGGGAACGAGTCTTACAAAGGCCTGTGAAACGCAGTTTCTTCCCAGCCCTGATCTGGCTGAAGTAGAACTTCTGCTCTGGGTGTGCCACATGGCCCTAGAGCTGAAAGGCACAACGTGCAAGCTTCTTTCCAAAGGGCGAGTTGGGCCCCAGAGCCTCTTGCTTCCAGCTCTTTGGGAAGCGAAGAAACAACTCGCTCTGCACAGTGCTCTTACAGCCTACCGGGATCATCTCTTACAAAGGCCTGTGAAACGCAGTTTCTTTTCAGGCCTGGTCTGGCTGAAGTAGAGCTTCTGCTCTGCCGGGTCCTACATGGCGCTAGAGCTGCAAGGCACAAAGTCCTGCCTTCATTCCACAAGGGTAGACAAGTCCCTCAAGTCCAGTATCCAGCTCTTTCGGCAGCTAAGAAACAACTCGCTCTGCATAGGGCTCTTACAGCCTACCGGGAACATGTCTTAAAACGGACTGTGAAAGGCAGTTTCTTTGCAGGCCTGATCTGGCTGAAGTAGAACTTCTGCTCTGGGTGTGCCACATGGCCCTAGAGCTGAAAGTCACAACGTGCAGGCACCTTTCCAAAGGGCGAGTTGGGCCCCAGAGCATCTTGCTTCCAGCTCTTTGGGAAGCTAAGAAACAACTCGCTCTGCACAGTGCTCTTACAGCCTACCGGGAACATGTATTACAAAGGCCTGTGAAAGGCAGTTTCTTTGCAGGCCTGATCTGGCTGAAGTAGAACTTCTGCTCTGGGTGTGCTGCTCTGGGTGTGCCACATGGCCCTAGAGCTGAAAGTCACAACGTGCAGGCACCTTTCCAAAGGGCGAGTTGGGCCCCAGAGCATCTTGCTTCCAGCTCTTTGGGAAGCTAAGAAACAACTCGCTCTGCACAGTGCTCTTACAGCCTACCGGGAACATGTATTACAAAGGCCTGTGAAAGGCAGTTTGTTTGCAGGCCTGATCTGGCTGAAGTAGAACTTCTGCTCTGGGTGTGCTACATTGCCCTGGAGCTGAAAGGCACAACCCGCGGTCTTCTTTCCAAAGGGCGAGTTGGGCCCCAAAGCATCTTGCTTCCAGCTCTTTGGGAAGCTAAGAAACAACTCGCTCTGCATAGGGCTCTTACAGCCTACCGGGAACATGTCTTCAAACGGACTGTGAAACGCAGTTTCTTCCCAGCCCTGATCTGGCTGAAGTAGAACATCTGCTCTGGGTGTGCCACATGGCCCTAGAGCTGAAATGTACAACGTGCAGGCTTGTTTCCAAAGTGCGAGTTGGGCCCCACAGCATCTTGCTTCCAGCTCTTTGGGAAGCTAAGAAACAACTCGCTCTGCACAGTGCTCTTACAGCCTACCGGGAACATCTCTTACAAAGGCCTGTGAAAGGCAGTTTCTTTGCAGGCCTGATCTGGCGGAAGTAGAACTTGTGCTCTGGGTGTGTCACATGGCCCTAGAGCTGAAAGGCACAACGTGCAAGCTTCTTTCCAAAGGGCGAGTTGGGCCCCAGAGCCTCTTGCTTCCAGCTCTTTGGGAAGTGAAGAAACAACTCGCTCTGCACAGTGCTCTTACAGCCTACCGTGATCATCTCTTACAAAGGCCTGTGAAACGCAGTTTCTTTGCAGGCCTGACCTGGCTGAAGTAGAACTTCTGCTCTGCTGGGTCCTACATGGCGCTAGAGCTGCAAGGCACAAAGTCCTGCCTTGATTCCACAAGGGTAGACAAGTCCCTCAAGTCCAGCATCCAGCTCTTTCGGCAGCTAAGAAACAACTCGCTCTGCATAGGGCTCTTACAGCCTACCGGGAACATGTCTTAAAACGGACTGTGAAACGCAGTTTCTTCCCAGCCCTGATCTGGCTGAAGTAGAACTTCTGCTCTGCCGTGTGCAACATGGCCCTAGAGATGCAAGGCACAAAGTCCTGCCTTGTTTCCCCAAGGGGAGACTAGTACCTCAGCGTCCAGCTTCCAGCTCTTGGAGCAGCTAAGAAACAGCTTGCTGTGCACAGGGCTCTTCCAGCCTACCTAGAACATGTCTTACAAAGGCCTGTGAAACGCAGTTTCTTTGCAGGCCTGATGTGGCGGAAGTAGAACTTCTGCTCTGGGTGTGTCACATGGCTCTAGAGCTGAAAGGCACAACGTGCAAGCTTCTTTCCAAAGGGCGAGTTGGGCCCCAGAGCCTCTTGCTTCCAGCTCTTTGGGCAGCTAAGAAACAACTTGCTCTGCACTGGTGTTTTACAGCCTACAGGGAACGAGTCTAACAAAGGCCTGTGAAACGCAGTTTCTTCCCAGCCCTGATCTGGCTGAAGTAGAACTTCTGCTCTGGGTGTGCCACATGGCCCTAGAGCTGAAAGGCACAACGTGCAGGCTTCTTTCCAAAGGGCGTGTTGGGCCCCAGAGCATCTTGCTTCCAGCTCTTTTGGAAGCGAAGAAACAACTCGCTCTGCACAGTGCTCTTACAGACTCCCGGGAACATGTCTTACAAAGGCCTGTGAAAGGCAGTTTCTTTGCAGGCCTGATCTGGCTGAAGTAGAACTTCTGCTCTGGGTGTGCCACATGGCCCTAGAGCTGAAATTCACAACGTGCAGGCACCTTTCCAAAGGGCGAGTTGGGCCCCAGAGCATCTTGCTTCCAGCTCTTTGGGAAGCTAAGAAACAACTCGCTCTGCACAGTGCTCTTACAGCCTACCGGGAACATGTCTTACAAAGGCCTGTGAAAGGCAGTTTGTTTGCAGGCCTGATCTGGCTGAAGTAGAACTTCTGCTCTGGGTGTGCCACATGGCCCTAGAGCTGAAAGGCACAACGTGCAGGCTTCTTTCCAAAGGGCGAGTTGGGCCCCAGAGCATCTTGCTTCCAGCTCTTTGGGAAGCTAAGAAACAACTCGCTCTGCACAGTGCTCTTACAGCCTACCGGGAACATCTCTTACAAAGGCCTGTGTAACGCAGTTTGTTTGCAGGCCTGATCTGGCTGAAGTAGGACTTCTGCTCTGGGTGTGCCATATGGCCCTAGAGCTGAAAGGCACAAGGTGCAAGCTTGTTTCCAAAGGGCGAGTTGGGCCCCAGAGCATCTTGCTTCCAGCTCTTTGGGAAGCTAAGAAACAACTCGCTCTGCACAGTGCTCTTACAGCCTACAGGGTACATCTCTTACAAAGGCCTGTGAAACGCAGTTTCTTTGCAGGCCTGATCTGGCTGAAGTAGAACTTCTGCTCTGCCGTGTGCGACATGGCCCTAGAGATGCACGGCACAAAGTCCTGCCTTGTTTCCCCAAGGGGAGACTAGTACCTCAGCGTCCAGCTTCCAGCTCTTGGAGCAGCTAAGAAACAGCTTGCTGTACACAGGGCTCTTCCAGCCTACCTGGAACATGTCTTACAAAGGCCTGTGAAACGCAGTTTCTTTGCAGGCCTGATCTGGCTGAAGTAGAACTTCTGCTCTGGGTGTGCCACATTGCCCAAGAGCTGAAAGGCACAACGTGCAGGCTTCTTTCCAAAGGGCGAGTTGGGCCCCACAGCGTCTTGCTTCCAGCTCTTTGGGAAGCTAAGAAACAACTCGCTCTGCACAGTGCTCTTACAGCCTACCGGGAACATGTCTTCCAAAGGCCTGTGAAACGCAGTTTCTTTGCAGGCCTGATCTGGCTGAAGTAGGACTTCTGCTCTGGGTGTGCTCCTTTGCCCTAGAGCTGAAAGGCACAACGTGCAGGCTTCTTTCCAAAGGGCGAGTTGGGCCCCACAGCATCTTGCTTCCAGCTCTTTGGGCAGCTAAGAAACAACTTGCTCTGCACTGGTGTTTTACAGCCTACAGGGAACGAGTCTTACAAAGGCCTGTGAAACGCAGTTTCTTTGCAGGCCTGATCTGGCTGAAGTAGAACTTCTGCTCTGGGTGTGCCACATGGCCCTAGAGCTGAAAGGCACAACGTGCAAGCTTCTTTCCAAAGGGCGAGTTGGGCCCCAGAGCCTCTTGCTTCCAGCTCTTTGGGAAGCGAAGAAACAACTCGCTCTGCACAGTGCTCTTACAGCCTACCGTGATCATCTCTTACAAAGGCCTGTGAAACGCAGTTTCTTTTCAGGCCTGGTCTGGCTGAAGTAGAGCTTCTGCTCTGCCGGGTCCTACATGGCGCTAGAGCTGCAAGGCACAAAGTCCTGCCTTGATTCCACAAGGGTAGACAAGTCCCTCAAGTCCAGCATCCAGCTCTTTCGGCAGCTAAGAAACAACTCGCTCTGCATAGGGCTCTTACAGCCTACCGGGAACATGTCTTAAAACGGACTGTGAAAAGCAGTTTCTTCCCAGCCCTGATCTGGCTGAAGTAGAACATCTGCTCTGGGTGTGCCACATGGCCCTAGAGCTGAAATGTACAACGTGCAGGCTTGTTTCCAAAGGGCGAGTTGGGCCCCACAGCATCTTGCTTCCAGCTCTTTGGGAAGCTAAGAAACAACTCGCTCTGCACAGTGCTCTTACAGCCTACCGGGAACATCTCTTACAAAGGCCTGTGAAAGGCAGTTTCTTGGCAGGCCTGACCTGGCTGAAGTAGAACTTCTGCTCTGCTGGGTCCTACATGGCGCTAGAGCTGCAAGGCACAAAGTCCTGCCTTGATTCCACAAGGGTAGACAAGTCCCTCAAGTCCAGCATCCAGCTCTTTCGGCAGCTAAGAAACAACTCGCTCTGCATAGGGCTCTTACAGCCTACCGGGAACATGTCTTAAAACGGACTGTGAAACGCAGTTTCTTCCCAGCCCTGATCTGGCTGAAGTAGAACTTCTGCTCTGCCGTGTGCAACATGGCCCTAGAGATGCAAGGCACAAAGTCCTGCCTTGTTTCCCCAAGGGGAGACTAGTACCTCAGCGTCCAGCTTCCAGCTCTTGGAGCAGCTAAGAAACAGCTTGCTGTGCACAGGGCTCTTCCAGCCTACCTGGAACATGTCTTACAAAGGCCTGTGAAACGCAGTTTCTTTGCAGGCCTGATCTGGCTGAAGTAGAACTTCTGCTCTGGGTGTGCCACATTGCCCTAGAGCTGAAAGGCACAACGTGCAGGCTTCTTTCCAAAGGGCGAGTTGGGCCCCACAGCGTCTTGCCTCCAGCTCTTTGGGAAGCTAAGAAACAACTCGCTCTGCACAGTGCTCTTACAGCCTACCGGGAACATGTCTTCCAAAGGCCTGTGAAACGCAGTTTCTTTGCAGGCCTGATCTGGCTGAAGTAGAACTTCTGCTCTGGGTGTGCCACATTGCCCAAGAGCTGAAAGGCACAACGTGCAGGCTTCTTTCCAAAGGGCGAGTTGGGCCCCACAGCGTCTTGCTTCCAGCTCTTTGGGAAGCTAAGAAACAACTCGCTCTGCACAGTGCTCTTACAGCCTACCGGGAACATGTCTTCCAAAGGCCTGTGAAACGCAGTTTCTTTGCAGGCCTGATCTGGCTGAAGTAGGACTTCTGCTCTGGGTGTGCTCCTTTGCCCTAGAGCTGAAAGGCACAACGTGCAGGCTTCTTTCCAAAGGGCGAGTTGGGCCCCACAGCATCTTGCTTCCAGCTCTTTGGGAAGCTAAGAAACAACTCGCTCTGCACAGTGCTCTTACCCCCTCCCGGGAACATGTCTTCCAAAGGCCTGTGAAACGCAGTTTCTTTGCAGGCATGATCTGGCTGAAGTAGAACTTCTGCTATGGGTGTGCTACAATGCCCTGGAGCTGAAAGGCACAACCCGCAGTCTTCTTTCCAAAGGGCGAGTTGGGACCCAGAGCATCTTGCTTCCAGCTCTTTGGGCAGCTAAGAAACAACTTGCTCTGCACTGGTGTTTTACAGCCTACAGGGAACGAGTCTAACAAAGGCCTGTGAAACGCAGTTTCTTCCCAGCCCTGATCTGGCTGAAGTAGAACTTCTGCTCTGGGTGTGCCACATGGCCCTAGAGCTGAAAGGCACAACGTGCAGGCTTCTTTCCAAAGGGCGTGTTGGGCCCCAGAGCATCTTGCTTCCAGCTCTTTTGGAAGCGAAGAAACAACTCGCTCTGCACAGTGCTCTTACAGACTCCCGGGAACATGTCTTACAAAGGCCTGTGAAAGGCAGTTTCTTTGCAGGCCTGATCTGGCTGAAGTAGAACTTCTGCTCTGGGTGTGCCACATGGCCCTAGAGCTGAAATTCACAACGTGCAGGCACCTTTCCAAAGGGCGAGTTGGGCCCCAGAGCATCTTGCTTCCAGCTCTTTGGGAAGCTAAGAAACAACTCGCTCTGCACAGTGCTCTTACAGCCTACCGGGAACATGTCTTACAAAGGCCTGTGAAAGGCAGTTTGTTTGCAGGCCTGATCTGGCTGAAGTAGAACTTCTGCTCTGGGTGTGCCACATGGCCCTAGAGCTGAAAGGCACAACGTGCAGGCTTCTTTCCAAAGGGCGAGTTGGGCCCCACAGCATCTTGCTTCCAGCTCTTTGGGAAGCTAAGAAACAACTCGCTCTGCACAGTGCTCTTACAGCCTACCGGGAACATCTCTTACAAAGGCCTGTGTAACGCAGTTTGTTTGCAGGCCTGATCTGGCTGAAGTAGGACTTCTGCTCTGGGTGTGCCATATGGCCCTAGAGCTGAAAGGCACAAGGTGCAAGCTTGTTTCCAAAGGGCGAGTTGGGCCCCAGAGCATCTTGCTTCCAGCTCTTTGGGAAGCTAAGAAACAACTCGCTCTGCACAGTGCTCTTACAGCCTACAGGGTACATCTCTTACAAAGGCCTGTGAAACGCAGTTTCTTTGCAGGCCTGATCTGGCTGAAGTAGAACTTCTGCTCTGCCGTGTGCGACATGGCCCTAGAGATGCACGGCACAAAGTCCTGCCTTGTTTCCCCAAGGGGAGACTAGTACCTCAGCGTCCAGCTTCCAGCTCTTGGAGCAGCTAAGAAACAGCTTGCTGTACACAGGGCTCTTCCAGCCTACCTGGAACATGTCTTACAAAGGCCTGTGAAACGCAGTTTCTTTGCAGGCCTGATCTGGCTGAAGTAGAACTTCTGCTCTGGGTGTGCCACATTGCCCAAGAGCTGAAAGGCACAACGTGCAGGCTTCTTTCCAAAGGGCGAGTTGGGCCCCACAGCGTCTTGCTTCCAGCTCTTTGGGAAGCTAAGAAACAACTCGCTCTGCACAGTGCTCTTACAGCCTACCGGGAACATGTCTTCCAAAGGCCTGTGAAACGCAGTTTCTTTGCAGGCCTGATCTGGCTGAAGTAGGACTTCTGCTCTGGGTGTGCTCCTTTGCCCTAGAGCTGAAAGGCACAACGTGCAGGCTTCTTTCCAAAGGGCGAGTTGGGCCCCACAGCATCTTGCTTCCAGCTCTTTGGGCAGCTAAGAAACAACTTGCTCTGCACTGGTGTTTTACAGCCTACAGGGAACGAGTCTTACAAAGGCCTGTGAAACGCAGTTTCTTCCCAGCCCTGATCTGGCTGAAGTAGAACTTCTGCTCTGGGTGTGCCACATGGCCCTAGAGCTGAAAGGCACAACGTGCAAGCTTCTTTCCAAAGGGCGAGTTGGGCCCCA